>NW_024582957.1:232628-234681 GCF_018398535.1 Haplochromis burtoni | reverse complement strand
AAGGTTTGAAGACATAACTTTTTGTCTAACATTGTGAGTTTTTGTAAGTCTTGCTTACAGTTTAATTCTTGGTATTAGGTTGATGGAAGCATAAAATCTGAAACCCATCAACCCATTTTCCCTCATTGCTATTGGTTTATTACTGCATTAATGTCATCATATTACCATGTTTATGTTAAAATATTACACAAATATCATTTTATCATTTTATTGGTAGCAGGTTACTGTCTAAAATACACTATTTTAGTGACACTAAATGGTTTTGACTCATATGTAATTTTAACTGCCATTCATCCACACCAGCAATGCTTTTTTTCACTCATCATTATATGTTTGAACAGGAGAGTAGCATTTTGTGATTTTTATTTAAAGATGCAAAGACTACCTGCTTACAATACCAGGCTGCAGGACATTATTTTAACATTAGCTGCACCTCCTGTTCACACTCACCTTGGAAAAACTCCAATATAAACACTTAGCTGCCCACATTAAACTTTTAAACCGTTGCATGTGGAGAGACACAGACACATAAAGAAAATCCAGACAGCAAAATGAAAAACAGCTCGATTACTAAATAACTGATGATTGACACAGCCTTTCACTGTGACATACATACGAAAAATATACTAATCACAATATGATGTCTCATTTCAAGCAGCACTTGTCCTATTAGCCTCATTTTTATATTGCTCACAAAAGGCCCGTGTGATTTACTATCACAAAGGCACCATTTGTTGTAAGGGAACTCCAAATACCACACTGGAACATTCTGATCTCAGGTTCAGCAACGGGATGACCAAAGTATGATAGGATGAACACACACACACACACACACACACAGAAAACCCACCCCCAGCTCAAAAGACACTTTACACTAGCTGTGGGAATGGGCAAAGTGGCTGCACTGACTGACCACACACTTAAAATTCCTGCCTGCGAGAGGCTTCCATTACCTTTCAGGGCCTGGAAAACAACACTCTCACACAGACACACTATACAGGAGACGCATGCACGTAGATTGAAAAAGGTGAGTGCAACTGTTTGGTGTGCAGTGACACGTGTGTCCTATATTTATACATGTATGTCTATTATAGCTTTATGTGCTTGTAAATGACACCAAGAGAGATGTGCGAAACATACTTATGAGATGTCTCCATCTGTAAAGATCGATTTTGAGTTCTCTTTATAATGGGAGAGTGGAATTCTGAAACACAATATTTCTCCAGTAAATAAGATTTAAAAGTAGTTGACCTGTGGGTACGGTGGATTTGTAGGGCTAAACATTTATTTATTTTTTATTAGTCCTTTATTTATCCAGGTAAAAAAAAAAACTCATTGAGATTAAAAATCTCATTTCCAAGAGAGACCTGGCATCATGGCAACAAAAGTCAAAATACATTTACCACGTAAGTATATAGCATTAAAAACAAATACAATATCCCATACCAACATGTGTAAAATATACAATAACAGATCAAATTAAGAGTACATTAAAAACTATCACACTGAGTAAAAGAGTTATTCTCTCGTTCCTTTAAGACAGACTTCAACTCTCCCAAGGTAACCAATTCTGATCATTTCATTTCCTTCTGCAGATTATTCCAGGAAGCAGGGGCAGCGTTTTAAAAGCCTTTTCCCCCAATTCTGTTCTGATTTTTGGGACAATCAATTGTATGATATTGTGAGAACGAAAGCTGTATTGGTTGTGGTTTTCCCCATTACCAACATAATGGGGGAAAAGGTCCTCTTACCTTAAGAGTATGTAAAAAGGTAAGTGTTTTCAAAAGGGTGGGACTGACCTAAATATGTGTGTCATTTATTCATCATGTGCATGAATGTCATGGCAATTTGGAGCTTTTAATGATTTCTCTGAACTGAACAAGAAAGATGGCGCCGTTGAGTTCGGCTGCCGCCCTGGCAGCTCTGCGACGACTGTGCTTTTATTTCGTTTTAGATCAATGGAAACCCTGTGGAGAAAGTCTCTAATTTTAAATACCTCGGTGTTTATATCAACGAGGACCTTAATTGGAACACACATACGGACTTCCTCATC
>NW_024582957.1:231005-232340 GCF_018398535.1 Haplochromis burtoni | reverse complement strand
GCTGTTCAGGAACAACCCAAGGCTCAAGCCTGCCAAGAACTGGATTTAAAAAATAATAAACAATTCAATTTCAATTCAATTCTTTATTTATTTGTCACATGTAGTTATAACTAGTACAACACACAGTGAAATGTTTTTTCCGGCTAAAAAGTACTCCCCCCCCGACTGTGCATCATATCGTGCAAAATATTACGCTGTAATAGTTAAGAGCTATAGTGTACGTATTTACATAAATACAGATGTATATGATAAAATACAAATAAAAATAAGGATAAAACTCAAAAGAAAATTATATACTGTGTATGGACCTAACCAATTTCCTCTCATTTCAGGAAACAGTTTTGGGTTTTCTTCTAGATTTTTGGCAAAGTGTGGACATATACAAATAACTTGTATTTGTAACCAGTTGAAATGAATTGAGCCAAAGATCAGAATTTACAGATGTTTAGAAATGACACCAAGAGACCTTCCCAAATGGGAAGTAAACTTACAGTTCTACGTCTTAGATTTTCAACGAGTTACTTGGACTTTCCTCTTGTTCTGCATATTGGTCAACCCAGCGACTGCTATCAAACCAATCCTTTATATGCTAGCAAAAAGAAACTACCGGTTGTATTCACTCATCGCCACTAAGAAATGAGCACTTGTCCCTGTCAAATTAGAAGATATTGTAGAACCTTTAATCTACTGAAAGCTAAGAAGCAATTAAATAACTTAAAACTGCAACACTGAAGAAAGAAATATGTTAAACAATCTTGTTACTGCATACTGTATTGTGCTGAGTACATTAATAATTCGTCACATTAAAGGCTGACGGTCTTCACTCTTTATCACTTTGTATTTGTTTTGGGTTTGAAAACTAAGAAAAAACCTGTCTGTATATAAACATATGTCCATCCATCTCTTCCTTAGCAAACTCCACATCTGCGCTTGCTATTCACAACATTACAGATTCTTTAGTCATTTGGTTGAACTATTCTCATGTTTTTGCTAAAAAACAATCTTTGTTCCCCTAGACTGACTTGGCCCCTACTTGGGGAGAGGGACATACACATGCACTGAAATGCTTGGAAGGATGCAATCTTAAGCGTCTTAAAGTTTAATCACCACAAATCCTTATACTAAACCTAGCAAAACCTAGTTCGTCACTGCCTTTGACTTAAGCGCTAACTCATTATCCACTTGTCACCTACATCCAACGCTTAAAACAACAAATCCTTAAGAAGTATTTGATTGAATGTTTTTAAAGCACCATTTTTATATAAACTGTTCTGGTCAAATGACTTTGCTTATGTTAAGTCAAGGCCTCTGATGATGCACCAGAATGTGCAGGAC
>NW_024582957.1:219172-230985 GCF_018398535.1 Haplochromis burtoni | reverse complement strand
CCTTTTCACGTTATTGTATGCTTTCAAAAACACATCTCAGTTGCAAAGTCTCAAAAATTTGGTTGCTTTTGTCAGTTTTCTGTTAATGTCATGAAAGTCAGCAGAACTGCAAAGTTCCTTTTTTAAGTGCCGCAGGCCCGATTTATTGACACATGGCTCAGTGGTGCTTAGAAGGTCACACTATATTAATGGCAGCGACTTTATGTGCTTAATAAGCTGCTCTCAAAGCCATGTTTCTCCCACTTGCTAGTTTTAGGAAATACCAAAGTAAAAAATGAAATCTGTTATTTGCATTCTGCTCCACATGCTAATTTCTTACTTGCATGAGGTGCAAACAAAGCAGCGTGGGTGGTAGGTCTTGCCCAGCGCGGACACGACCTCCCCTTCGATGAAGTCCTGGCAGCTGAAGCAGCGAGTTCCATACAGCCGCTGGTAGTCCAGAGTACAGATGTAGTCACCCTGCCGCACAAAGAATCCTCCCTGGGCCAGCTCACAGCCACATACTGGAAAAAGAGAGGAACAAATAGTCAGAGGTTATAGCCAGGAGACAAGAAACATGTAGGGAAGGGTGGAATTAGGAAATAACCAAATGGATAAAAAAAGGGAAAAGAAGCAGACATCAGAATTTGTTCTCCCTTTTTTCCTTAATTATCAGCTTTTAAAAGCAAGCCAAATGAATATATAGTGTATAGATTTAATTCAACAGACATAGGACTGTATAGTAAACAAAACAAAGATATGAAAAAACAAATGAATTTTATACTATAATTTTATTGCTCACAGTGAAAGAGGCAGAAGATATTGCCTTGTTATCCCTTGGCTATTTATTTAAAAATAACTTAACCTCAGTTAGTAACAGCTCCACAAAAGGCCAAAATAAACAACCGTGGAAACTTTGGATGATAGTGAATGAATTTTGCATTTTTCAGAGATCTAAAACAACATATCAGAAACCTGTTAGGCATCCACTTTATTAAATGCTACACCCTAGAAATACAAGAAATGTGGAGAAAAAAAAGTAGGGGAATGAACTTTAAAAAAAACCACCTGATTGGGAAAATACACATCAGTCACATGCAACACACCCACCAATCAGCTGATTCACAACCTGTGAACAACCCAGCAATGAAATTAGGGCGCATAAAAAAACAAAAAAACAAAATCATCCAAACTGGTGGTGGATGCAACACAAAGTCTTCCTAACTTCAAAATGTATGCTCTATGCTCAAAGACAAATCTGCATGCACCATTAGAATGGGAACTCCACAAGTTAGTTTAAGAGACGAGGGTAAAGTTTTAATCTAAATCTAGACAGCCACTTCTATACTTTTATAATTAATCTCTTTTATATTACTTTTATAAAACAAAGTCAGAAAAATCCACAGAGTTTAAAGTAAAAGAAAGACACGGTATTGTGGTACGCAGAGCCAGTTTGAGACGTCTGATTGTTTTCTTCAGTATGGTCACGTGAGCATGGGTGTGTTATTAGCCCGTGTGCAAATAATAAACCGTGTCTGCTTGTCTGCCTTTGAACAAAACATGACAGGATCTCACCCTGATTACACACAGCAAACATAGCAACCATATGACATCACAGAGCTGCTATGCCCTGAGGGAAAGCTTTGCTTTATTTTTCCTCTCCATTAGCAAAAACAAAACCCCTCCTGCCTTTCCCCCCAATTCTTTCTTTCTGGAAAAAACAACAGGAAAGACACATGATAGAAGTTTGTGCTGCTTTGTGTCATGCCTGGACACTGCTCAGTGAACCTTTACACACTTAAACTTGCAGGGATGTCCAAAAGTTCACTATATGGACAAAAGTGCCACACCTCTTAATCTTTGAATTAAGGTGTTTTGTAAATTCCATTGCAACAAGTGTATAACATCAAGCACCTATCCATGCAGTCTGCCTTTACAAAAGAATGTGAAAGAATGTTTGGTACTAAAGAGTTCACTGAACTCGAGCGTGGCACTATAATAGCAAGTCAGTTTGTGAAATTTCTTCCCTCCCGGATATTCCATCATCAATTGTAAGCGGCATTGATGCAAAGTGAAAGCTTTTAAGGACCAAGTGGCAGACCACGTAAAGTTGTAGAGTGATGTTGCTGAGTACAGAGGGACATAGTGGATGAGAAATAGCTAATGCTCTGCTGACTTAATAACTTCTTCTGCTCTTAACATCAGCACAAAAACTGTGAACCAGGAGCTTCATTGCATGAGTATTCATGGCTGTGCTTTTGTCCATGTCTCTAGCGCATGCTCTTAGCACAAATTCACACACATACTTGCATGAACATTGGAAGGTGTGTGTCAGCAAACTTCCATAAAAACAGTGTTGATGAGTTTTTCCAGTGGTAATTAAGATCCATTTCACTGGTAGACAGGTCAAACCAGTAAATTTAACCAAGCCTAAGTTTCTGTCATTAACTGGTTAATGACCAGCATCCCTCATGTGCTCAAATCAGTATATGTTTTTTATTGTTATCACATAAATTTAATCAAAATAAACATATTAAACAAAAAAATGTCTGCATTCATTTTGCTTTTTAAAAACATTAACAAAAAGAAAAAAGTATCCTCTGTAAATCGCCACCTTAGTGTGGTAGAGGTGTGTCCAAGTGCTACTAGGGGCTTTTTGTAGGGTCTCTCAAGGCAACTTTGTCAAAAAAAACAAAACAAAAGAAGACTTTTTCACATGACCCTCTACGTAAATATCAAGGGACCCAGGAACAGGGATACCAGGGTCCCACTCTGGAACCAGGCCTGGGGATGAGCTTGAAAGAAGGTTTAGCCCACTGGGTACAGCAATAATTTTCTTCACTGACATACACTAAAACTACAACATTTTACTGTGATTCTGATTCTGAATGATATGTTGGATAACTTTTGTGGAGCATTTGCACAATTTCTCTTTTTTTCATCAAGCTCTACCAGGGCTTATGATGTGCTAATAAAACAACAATACAAGCAGGAATGTTTTCGCAGGAAGACAAACTTTTCCAGCAGCTGCAATCAATTCCCTTTCATCCGGTTCAGAAATTTGGCAACCTGTCTACAATGAGATAATGCTCAGATTTGATGGAATAAACACCACTACATGGTAACTCTGAGTGGATGGATAGGTGGAGTCATGTTTCGAGGAATAAAATATAACCACAGAAACAATAATTCAGCAAAGCCTCTTTTGAAATGCTCTGAGACAGTCAGTATAACATTTGGAAGCCAAGTGCCCACAAAGACACTACACAAGGAGCTTTTGTCCTTTTCGTCCAACACCAAAAGGACAACAGGACTCAAGTAATTCTACGAACATTAGGATTTAGAACAGGTTTCGTGTGATTCAGTTAAATTGGGAAAGAACAGCTAAGAGACTGTTTATAAATGACTTAAGACTGCTTTTAAAAGACTTCGGACTTGAGTCTTCAGAAATGATGTGGACTTCTATGAGACATTTAAGGTTTAGGAACTCAGAATCTTTGAGACTTAATGTAAATGTCCTTTAATACACATGAGGCTTGATTCAGAATTTTTTCAAATGACATAAGTCTTGAAGTAAGACTTTAGACTGACAGACTTGAGACTGTGAGAGAAAATAAAACAAGAAAACAGCTTTGCTATTGAGCAACATAGAAAGAGACATAGTGGGCAGAAACCTATAGAGAAACAGACGTCCTCACTCAGTCCTAAATGCTGTTTCCCATCAGCTCATCTTTCAATCCCTGTGTATTTATACCTACACTGCCAGTTGGCACACAGGCTTTTCTCCTCTCTGTATCATAACTTATTTGCTTAAGCAGCTCAACACTTGAGTCTTTATGAGCTCATCCTTCATTGATAACTCTTCCACAAAACATTAAAGGTGACAGCACACTAAATCGTTGTATGTTATTTGTTTAATGGGAAGCAGAGTAACATAGTTCATATATTGCAGATTACTCAAAGTTACTGTAAACTTGCCTCTAATGCAGATCAAAAGGTTTTTGCCTGACTACATGACATACCGTCTCATTGCAAACTGGAACGTGTATTACGAATGCAGGGGGTGGGGCATATGTTGAAAGCCAGATAAAGTTGAATAAACTCAGTAGACATGGAAATAAAAATCAGTGCACTGATTTGTCCATATTTAGAATTCTAACATCAGTGGTGTACTTGGTAAAACTGTAACTTGTTATAAAGTAATACAGAAATGCTTTCCATCTTTTTCCATGGAGTTAAAGAAAAACTGGTGTTTTAATTGATGTGACCAAAAATGTAAAAAAACCAAGAAAATGTTAACAGCCACATGAACGTGTCAGAATTAGCCTTGAACTCTGAACTCTGAACTCAGAAGAACAAAAATGGTGTCATTTTAGAATCATCTAATCTCCATGACAACAGAAGGTGAGTTTGTGGGTGTTTTCACTGGACTCGGACCAAAGAAGACGAGCTCACGATGCATCTTATTAGACACGTTGTCCTGAGACTCAGCTGATAAGAACAGAACATGTCCGGGCACTGAACTGCAAAAACAAAAAACTGCAACAAATACAAGAGGTTTTCAACTTTTTAGCTCGGGCTACACAGAAGTGCGTCTGTTTGCACATTAATCCTTTTAATCCTCTGACACACCACACACCATAAGCATGGAATATCTATGTCATAATTAGAAGCAATAACAACATCAAGAAAGCTACCTGCTCTCAATATGTCAGCGTGATGTAGGTTTACGGGTTACACTACAGTAGAAAGATGCTTACAATGTCTTCTGGCTGACAGATATTACTTTACAAAAACAAGACTGTTTCTGTCTCTGAAGGCTTATCTCATGCACAGTGAAGGCACTTGCGTAACTCCAAATGACTTGAGAGGAATTCAGTGTGTTGTGAATGTGCTTCCCTCATGCTAAATGAGGTCTGTTTAGCTTTTCCTCGAACGGAATGGATGGATGTACAACCAACTTACCCTGTTGTGGTCTATAAATAAAATATGGTGCATCTGTTTTCTCATGTACAAGTGAGGTCTAGTGAGAGAGAAAAGTAACAGATTTAAAACTCTGGAGAAGAAACTAAGTCAAAAATAATGCTGGGTATCCTAAAAATATCCTACTAAAAATATAAAAAATGTCCTAAATATATTTAATTTTGACACAACGAAATAAAAGACGGCTAGCAATGGCTAACTGACTCACTAATCAGATTGTGGTCTTTTTTTTGACTCACTTCTGATTTGAAGCTGCATTGTTGATATAGATTGAAATAACATTCTGCTTATCTCCAAAGTTGATTCTGTTCATCTGGACGTAGTGTTTTCAGTGGGAGAAACGTTTCGTCACCCATCCTATGTGACTTCTTCAGTCTCAGCTGACTGCAGGTTTCCCCAATCTTATAAACAGTACATTTTGTATGTGTGTAAATGGGTGAATTACTGAATGTAGTGTAAAGCGCTTTGGGGTCCTTAGGGACTAAGTAAAGCGCTATACATACATGCCATTTACCATTTTACCTTTGCATAATGACTGAAACCAGCCCACTGAATGAACAAAGCGATTGTTTAAATCTTTACAGATTTTACAGTTTTGTAAGGCAACTTTAACCTTAACCTTTGTTGGCTCATCGTTTAGTTGTTCAGCCCAACTCCCCACTGTTTTGGTTGACCGGCTAGCAACAGCCGCCTCCTAATTAAGTATTGCTTTTAAGCCACTATGGAGCTCCACAGTGGCAATAACAGGTGTGGACCTCCACACACAGTATGGTTAGGGTTCCATGTTGGTTTTTTGGGGCTTTTTACAGCTTTATTTGAAAGGGTAAATTGAAAAATGACAGGAAAGCTGAGGGAGTGTGAGCAGGGAACACGGGTGGCAAAGGGCCGTGGGTTGGATTTGAGCCATGCAGCACATGAATGACTAGATAGCTTTCAGTCAAGATGGCATCCACTTATTGCATTCACCCACAATATTTTTTACAGTTTGAATTAAGACCAGTTTCAAGAAAATCAGTTTTCAAATGTTCACAAGTAATGTACCCAAGTACTGTTTTGGGATTTTGTGTGAGTGTTTTTCCAAAAAACATTAAGATGTTCTATCTTTATAACATCCTTCATCCTCAGAGGCCCTATATACTGACATGCTGTGTCGTTACAAGAAGGTGACCTTGACTCTTTGTGTGTGATCAGGGTTAAATATACATGTGGCATGTGCTCGCTGCTATAAATGTAAGACCCTGACTGCAGCTTGTGTTTTACAATGAATCACCACTCAATTCAACTTTATTTATATATAGCGCCAAATCACAACAACTGTTGCCTCAAGGCGCTTCATGCACACGTGTGGGGTGGGATCGTTGGGGTGTGGGTAGGACGTTGTCAATACCAATCCATTTCACAACCTTAATTATAGCATCTTCAGTCTGCTTACACTGATTTTTTACAGGCTAATTGAATTGTACTTGGGAAAGAAAATCCAAGGTTGATTATTCTAATATGTTAAATGCTTGCTGTACAGACGAGGGAGGTCTATTTTCTACTTGAAGGTGAACACTTCCACACCGTCCGTCCACCCTCCCAATAGCACCCCTAATACACATGTGCTTGAGGTCAGCTCCCCCAGCTGTTGGGCTGGTCATTGAGCTGATGCACACACACGCACACACTTCCCCTAAATATGTTCTGGTTAGTTGGCTTCCAAGAAGGAGACAATTCAATAGCCAACACCCAACTGAGAACATCACAACCATCTGCTATTATAACATCAATGACTGGACTGCGAGGACCTTAACATGTGGCCAGCACCGTCTATTTACTTCCAGGAAGAAGCACAGACTGGTTAGGTAATTGTACAAAAAAAACAATGCAGTCCATAAATATGTCAAAACACTCTGCGTAAGGGCTGTAATTGCATACAACACAGAGTGGAAACCCCATTGTAACCTGCTTCTTAATGACTTTGGACTTGGTTTATTTATTCAAATAATGATATCAGTAAGCAAGTAGTTTATTTTTGTAGTAATAGCCGGAGCTAGCTATATGATAACCCAACGGGCGGGGCTGAGATAGATTTTCGTCGCCCGACCGGAGATATCGCTAGCTCCGGGACGTCGGGCTAGCGATTTTGCGAGCCCTGCTGTTGGTTTATTCTCTAAATCTAATCTTTCACTAAGTTCTATGTTGTATACTAATACTATTTAAATTTTGTGTGTTAGACAACACAATGCACACTTGAGGGCATTCTCATAACATACCAACAATTCGTCACATCCCGAGGTGTCTTATAGTTCCTTGACATGCTCCAGATTGTGGATGGAATCCAACAGAATGACACTTGTGGTGGTACCACACGCTCCAGCCGTGTATTTCAGCCCTAACCCTAACATTAACCATAACCGTAACCGTATCTCATAGTGTTTTCCAAAGCGATTGATGATCAGAATGTAAAATAAATGTAGATCTCTAGGTTCATTCCAAACGGTTCTCATGTCTCTGAATAAATAACATGCAGACATTTTGTCCGCCGAAAGCGTAACATACCAACGATTTGTCACATAATGTCGATATGTTACGTTTTGGGATGAGAACATGTTGGCACACATTGGGACAATTCGCAGTACATGCTGGGAAACTATATACTACACATCAGGTAAAATAGACCCTAAAAGGAAGAACTGCAATGGGCCTTAGCTCTTGCAGATTTGATACAGAAAAAAGGGAGAAATATATTTAACATTTACTAGAACTATGAAAAGTTTGAAAAAAATGTTCTGAAGCTACTGAATGGCATAATTTAAAGCAAAAAAAAAATCAACTAATTTCCTCTAAAGCACATGTTCAGTTTCCCTCTGTTTCTTAGCTGCGAACTTCCTAACACTTCTCATTTATCTGTTTTAGGGTGTGTCCACATATTTTCACATTTGAGTATTCCCCGCTGTATTCAAATGCTGTTTGGATGATGTGATGGCCATTCAAGCGAGTAAAAACAGAAAGGGGATAAATGTCTGTCTGAGCTGTTCGGCCAGGTCGTATTGTCTGCAGCTGTCTGCTGTTGATGGGGTCTCACTGCTAGATTGAAGATATATGAGACACAGACAAAACAGGATATACAGAAGGCCACAGTCTTCACACTTCCTCAAGCACACACTTAGGTGTTGCTGGAAGCTACAATAAAAACACCAATTAGTGCTCATCACTAATGAAGGGGGTGGGTGGTTGGGATGTTTGTCAAATGTTTATAATAAAATAAGAAAGACAAAGTCCTCTTCTTTCTTTAAAAATATATTTAAGACAATTAAAGTTCTATGTGGGACTTTATCCCACATATGCCACATATGATTTTCAATGATTCATCTTCAACTTGGAGGGTTACGTGAATCCAGTGAAGTGTTTCAGAAAATTAGCTTATCTGGTCCAACCACATTCAATTTATTTATATAGCAACAAATTACAGTTTCCTCAATGCGGTAAAGACTCCATAATAATACAGAAAAAAGACCACCCCAATCAGCCAGCACTTGACGATAATGGGAAGGAAAAACTTTAGTTTAATTCTTACAAATTTTAACAAGAAGAAACCTCCAGCAGATTTAGGCATTGGGAGGGGCATCTATCACCAGCTTGGGTTGAGGGGAGAGAGAGATCCAATATGAGACACAGATTTCAATTCAGTTCTTATTTTGTTTCTAATATTTTTCTGTTTTTAGTCTAATGCAGTCCCCAGAAGTTGTTATATTTTTTCTATGTCAGTTGTTAATAATATTTTGATGTTGATATCTCAAAAAGTATATTTTTTATATGCTGTCAGTTGGTTTCTATCAGTGAGTGATGCCACGTGGTTCTGGTTATCTTCTCATTCATTACCCTTTGAGGCTTTTGCAGATGTTTCCTTTTATGTAATGAAAGCTCTTGTTTGTGATTGGCATTTGGGCCTCACCTGGTTTCTATATATTGTCACTCCTCTTTGTTTCAAATTACACTGATGATGTCTTATCTTTGAAACCCGTCTAAATATAGTGAAATACATTCATTAGAAGGTACTTGTACTGTCTTAATCACTTTAGTAAGTAACTGCTGTCACTTGAAAGCACACTGTCAGTTGTATATGCTGAATATATGTTACTACTATGTATATTATGATAAACCTGCAGAAATCTTGATATATTAAATAGAGCTAGCTGAGCTTTGAGGTTTCCTTGCTTCAGATCTGGCCACTGTTAACCTCTTGGCTAACACCCAGGCTAAAGGCAACTGATGATAATACTGTAATAAAATCAGGGGCCATGATTCTCTTCCATGACGCATGCACTGAGAGAAAAACCTAAAATCTTAATGAGCATTACACTTTGTTGAATTAGGCTGCTACCACTCCTTTGGGTGTCTCCTCTTTTCTTTGATGTTAAATTTCCAACTGCGGATTGAAAAGCGCCATTGCCACTAAGCCTGCTATGGTTTATTTTATTGGCATACTCAAACGTTTCAAACTCCTATCATTCCACATCTGGAAGTTTTAATAACTAACCGAACCTGACTCCCCACCTAGCGCTCACAATGCTGGGATAATCAGCACATTTAACAGGCCAGATTCGTTGGAAATTGAATTACTGTGGTCATGCTTTAGATTTATAGATGGGAGGAACAGCCAAGCACTTTTGGGTGGGGTAAAGAGAACCCTTACATAGCTCCTCTGACTGTTGTGTGTTGGTATTAGCATACTCACTGAATACTTGGCTTGAATCACCTCAATTTGCTCATTTTTTTCAAACCAATCATAAAAGCTCTTCATGAAGGAACAGCTCAATCAGTAAAGCGTGACAGCTTAATAGATGCTGTCATTATTGACAAATCAGACTTTTTAAATTAATAGCCACAAAGATGACATTTTTTATTAACTATTTTGTGCCATACAGGCTATAAATACAGTAGTCTGTAGCATGCACCATAATATGCAGTGTTGGTCTACGCAACAATAATGGCCAAAACTATGCTACAACTAAATGCTAAATCTAAGCTACAACTTGCAGTAAAAAGGAATCATCTGTTAAGTTAAACAAAAACAAGCTGACCACTGAGTGCAGTACACTTGTAACCTTGTGATGGCAATGCAAACACTGCCACTTTATCACCTGATAACAGAGTTAAAGATGGAGGTGGTGGTAATGGCGGGGCGTAAATGTACAGACAGGGAGTCTGCTGGTCAGTGTAAGATTAAACTCCAGGAAGCTGCCGACACTTTAGCGACCCCAACCATTGCCTAGCAACCGGAGCGTGTGTTGACAACAACAGCAGTCTGACACAAGAATCGAGCTGGGAGTCTGGCCTGGGAGTGGTGAAAATACACACTCAAAGTCACATGTGAAAAGAAAAAAGAAAAACATCCACCACCCACCCACAAGCACACACATACACACAAATGGAACATGCTCACATTTCAAGTTTCTGACACTTGCAGCTAGCCTCCCAGATTATATGTACAACGAAAAAATCCCCTCACTCCCACCCTACCCCTCAATTACACACACACACACACACACAATGCACTCACACTCACACCTACAGCTGGTTAGCTTTAACCAATCCATTAATAATGATTGTATTGCTCAACTGTAGATGTGCTATCACAGTACATAGAAAAACGATAAACCAATGCTTTTTTATTCAGTCTTCTAAATCTCAGCCACACGGTGTCTAACTAGATACTATTGCTGGCATTACCCTGGCCTTCAGTAATGCTGTGAGGATTCTTGGAGTGACTATTGACCAGGATATGTGCTGCAATATGCACATTAACACACACAATATTGCAAAAAAATTTGTAACATCCCATCTCATTGTGCAGTTCATGCATCTGCATTATGTCTTGGCTGTGGCTCTGATTTGGTGTTACATACCTTTGCAGATGAAACACTTAATCTGAAAGTGTTTATTCTGAACTCGGAGTGCCTCCCCTTTGCAGGGCTTTCCACAGTTCTGGCAGGCGACAGGTCCTCCACTGCTACCCTGCTTCTGTTTCTGCTTCTGTTGCTCCAGAGGGCTGTGGACAGCCTGCTGCTGAAACACTGGAGGGGGCACACACAGGGACACAGAAAAGGATATTAGATTATACTGTAGAAGATATGTGTTTGGAGTAATACTCCTAATATATGGTAGAAAACTGCTTATAAGGTTGATAAAATCCAAAGTGATTTGTTTAATTTCTATGAGCCCTTTATTCATATCTTATACTTGTATCTCATGACTAATAAACACCTAAAAATCTTATGTGCAATGTCAGATTTCATTGCTAAAATAGAAAACAGTGCTTTGATCCAAAAATATCCAACTCAACACTCTGACTGTGACACAAAGATATAAATATAACATTCTCATTTGTTTTTCTTTGTTCTGAGTCTCAACGCTGAAACAGGTTTTAAATTCATAATTTCCTGGCAGGTAGGATTGTCTTCTTACTCTACTCTCTATTGAGCCATTTGCTATCTTGAGCAATATGAAGGCGTACAATTCAGTGTTTCAAATCATCAAACAAATCATATTAGAGTACTACAACCTGAGTCAATACTAACAGGGGCTTCATGTATTAAGGGGGAATAAAATCCAAACCTACCTGGCCCTATCTGAAAAAGTCATTTTGTGATCTTATTGGTCAGCAGTGGTTTTAACCTTGGAATGCTTCCATAAATGCAATTTTTGCTTGGTCTCTTTGTTGTTGCTGAATCATGAACACTGACATTAAATGAGGCAAGTGAAGACTGCAGTTCTTTAGATGTTTTGGGTTCTTTTGTGACCTTGTCAATGGGTTGCCAATGCAACATAATAATGGCACTAACCACTCTCGGGAAGGTCACACCAAC
>NW_024582957.1:213790-219147 GCF_018398535.1 Haplochromis burtoni | reverse complement strand
GACCCTCTACGTAAATATCAAGGGACCCAGGAACAGGGATACCAGGGTCCCACTCTGGAACCAGGCCTGGGGATGAGCTTGAAAGAAGGTTTAGCCCACTGGGTACAGCAATAATTTTCTTCACTGACATACATTAAACTAAAACTACAACATTTTACTGTGATTCTGATTCTGAATGATACGTTGGATAACTTTTGTGGAGCATTTGCACAATTTCTCTTTTTTTCATCAAGCTCTACCAGGGCTTATGATGTGCTAATAAAACAACAATACAAGCAGGAATGTTTTCGCAGGAAGACAAACTTTTCCAGCAGCTGCAATCAATTCCCTTCCATCCGGTTCAGAAATTTGGCAACCTGTCTACAATGAGATAATGCTCAGATTTGATGGAATAAACACCACTACATGGTAACTCTGAGTGGATGGATAGGTGGAGTCATGTTTCGAGGAATAAAATATAACCACAGAAACAATAATTCAGCAAAGCCTCTTTTGAAATGCTCTGAGACAGTCAGTATAAAATTTGGAAGCCAAGTGCCCACAAAGACACTACACAAGGAGCTTTTGTCCTTTTCGTCCAACACCAAAAGGACAACAGGACTCAAGTAATTCTACGAATATTAGGATTTAGAACAGGTTTCGTGTGATTCAGTTAAATTGGGAAAGAACAGCTAAGAGACTGTTTATAAATGACTTAAGACTGCTTTTAAAAGACTTCGGACTTGAGTCTTCAGAAATGATGTGGACTTCTATGAGACATTTAAGGTTTAGGAACTCAGAATCTTTGAGACTTAATGTAAATGTCCTTTAATACACATGAGGCTTGATTCAGAATTTTTTCAAATGACATAAGTCTTGAAGTAAGACTTTAGACTGACAGACTTGAGACTGTGAGAGAAAATAAAACAAGAAAACAGCTTTGCTATTGAGCAACATAGAAAGAGACATAGTGGGCAGAAACCTATAGAGAAACAGACGTCCTCACTCAGTCCTAAATGCTGTTTCCCATCAGCTCATCTTTCAATCCCTGTATATTTATACCTACACTGCCAGTTGGCACACAGGCTTTTCTCCTCTCTGTATCATAACTTATTTGCTTAAGCAGCTCAACACTTGAGTCTTTATGAGCTCATCCTTCATTGATAACTCTTCCACAAAACATTAAAGGTGACAGCACACTAAATCGTTGTATGTTATTTGTTTAATGGGAAGCAGAGTAACATAGTTCATATATTGCAGATTACTCAAAGTTACTGTAAACTTGCCTCTAATGCAGATCAAAAGGTTTTTGCCTGACTACATGACATACCGTCTCATTGCAAACTGGAACGTGTATTACGAATGCAGGGGGTGGGGCATATGTTGAAAGCCAGATAAAGTTGAATAAACTCAGTAGACATGGAAATAAAAATCAGTGCACTGATTTGTCCATATTTAGAATTCTAACATCAGTGGTGTACTTGGTAAAACTGTAACTTGTTATAAAGTAATACAGAAATGCTTTCCATCTTTTTCCATGGAGTTAAAGAAAAACTGGTGTTTTAATTGATGTGACCAAAAATGTAAAAAAACCAAGAAAATGTTAACAGCCACATGAACGTGTCAGAATTAGCCTTGAACTCTGAACTCTGAACTCAGAAGAACAAAAATGGTGTCATTTTAGAATCATCTAATCTCCATGACAACAGAAGGTGAGTTTGTGGGTGTTTTCACTGGACTCGGACCAAAGAAGACGAGCTCACGATGCATCTTATTAGACACGTTGTCCTGAGACTCAGCTGATAAGAACAGAACATGTCCGGGCACTGAACTGCAAAAACAAAAAACTGCAACAAATACAAGAGGTTTTCAACTTTTTAGCTCGGGCTACACAGAAGTGCGTCTGTTTGCACATTAATCCTTTTAATCCTCTGACACACCACACACCATAAGCATGGAATATCTATGTCATAATTAGAAGCAATAACAACATCAAGAAAGCTACCTGCTCTCAATATGTCAGCGTGATGTAGGTTTACGGGTTACACTACAGTAGAAAGATGCTTACAATGTCTTCTGGCTGACAGATATTACTTTACAAAAACAAGACTGTTTCTGTCTCTGAAGGCTTATCTCATGCACAGTGAAGGCACTTGCGTAACTCCAAATGACTTGAGAGGAATTCAGTGTGTTGTGAATGTGCTTCCCTCATGCTAAATGAGGTCTGTTTAGCTTTTCCTCGAACAGAATGGATGGATGTACAACCAACTTACCCTGTTGTGGTCTATAAATAAAATATGGTGCATCTGTTTTCTCATGTACAAGTGAGGTCTAGTGAGAGAGAAAAGTAACAGATTTAAAACTCTGGAGAAGAAACTAAGTCAAAAATAATGCTGGGTATCCTAAAAAAATCCTACTAAAAATATAAAAAATGTCCTAAATATATTTAATTTTGACACAACGAAATAAAAGACAGCTAGCAATGGCTAACTGACTCACTAATCAGATTGTGGTCTTTTTTTTGACTCACTTCTGATTTGAAGCTGCATTGTTGATATAGATTGAAATAACATTCTGCTTATCTCCAAAGTTGATTCTGTTCATCTGGACGTAGTGTTTTCAGTGGGAGAAACGTTTCGTCACCCATCCAAGGGACTTCTTCAGTCTCAGCTGACTGCAGGTTTCCCCAATCTTATAAACAGTACATTTTGTATGTGTGTAAATGGGTGAATTACTGAATGTAGTGTAAAGCGCTTTGGGGTCCTTAGGGACTAAGTAAAGCGCTATACATACATGCCATTTACCATTTTACCTTTGCATAATGACTGAAACCAGCCCACTGAATGAACAAAGCGATTGTTTAAATCTTTACAGATTTTACAGTTTTGTAAGGCAACTTTAACCTTAACCTTTGTTGGCTCATCGTTTAGTTGTTCAGCCCAACTCCCCACTGTTTTGGTTGACCGGCTAGCAACAGCCGCCTCCTAATTAAGTACAAAAAGCTAAGCTAAACTGCATGCCACAAAGTAAAAGATAAAAGAAAGAGTTAACAACTACTATAAAATTTAGCTGTATATAGTGCAGCTAAGAAGGCAGATATTTTTCTCAAAGGAAAAACAAACAAAGCTAACATGCTATTGTTCGTTCATGTGTCAAGAGCACCTGGCTGCAGCCACTATGGAGCTCCACAGTGGCAATAACAGGTGTGGACCTCCACACACAGTATGGTTAGGGTTCCATGTTGGTTTTTTTGGGCTTTTTACAGCTTTATTTGAAAGGGTAAATTGAAAAATGACAGGAAAGCTGAGGGAGTGTGAGCAGGGAACACAGGTGGCAAAGGGCTGTGGGTTGGATTTGAGCCATGCAGCATATGCAGCGTCTATATGAATGACTAGATAGCTTTCAGTCAAGATGGCATCCACTTATTGCATTCACCCACAATATTTTTTACAGTTTGAATTAAGACCAGTTTCAAGAAAATCAGTTTTCAAATGTTCACAAGTAATGTACCCAAGTACTGTTTTGGGATTTTGTGTGAGTGTTTTTCCAAAAAACATTAAGATGTTCTATCTTTATAACATCCTTCATCCTCAGAGGCCCTATATACTGACATGCTGTGTCGTTACAAGAAGGTGACCTTGACTCTTTGTGTGTGATCAGGGTTAAATATACATGTGGCATGTGCTCGCTGCTATAAATGTAAGACCCTGACTGCAGCTTGTGTTTTACAATGAATCACCACTCAATTCAACTTTATTTATATATAGCGCCAAATCACAACAACTGTTGCCTCAAGGCGCTTCATGCACACGTGTGGGGTGAGATCGTTGGGGTGTGGGTAGGACGTTGTCAATACCAATCCATTTCACAACCTTAATTATAGCATCTTCAGTCTGCTTACACTGATTTTTTACAGGCTAATTGAATTGTACTTGGGAAAGAAAATCCAAGGTTGATTATTCTAATATGTTAAATGCTTGCTGTACAGACGAGGGAGGTCTATTTTCTACTTGAAGGTGAACACTTCCACACCGTCCGTCCACCCTCCCAATAGCACCCCTAATACACATGTGCTTGAGGTCAGCTCCCCCAGCCATTGGGCTGGTCATTGAGCTGATGCACACACACGCACACACTTCCCCTAAATATGTTCTGGTTAGTTGGCTTCCAAGAAGGAGACAATTCAATAGCCAACACCCAACTGAGAACATCACAACCATCTGCTATTATAACATCAATGACTGGACTGCGAGGACCTTAACATGTGGCCAGCACCGTCTATTTACTTCCAGGAAGAAGCACAGACTGGTTAGGTAATTGTACAAAAAAAACAATGCAGTCCATAAATATGTCAAAACACTCTGCGTAAGGGCTGTAATTGCATACAACACAGAGTGGAAACCCCACTGTAACCCGCTTCTTAATGACTTTGGACTTGGTTTATTTATTCAAATAATGATATCGGTAAGCAAGTAGTTTATTTTTGTAGTAAAGGTGACAGCACACTAAATCGTTGTATGTTATTTGTTTAATGGGAAGCAGAGTAACATAGTTCATATATTGCAGATTACTCAAAGTTACTGTAAACTTGCCTCTAATGCAGATCAAAAGGTTTTTGCCTGACTACATGACATACCGTCTCATTGCAAACTGGAATGTGTATTACGAATGCAGGGGGTGGGGCATATGTTGAAAGCCAGATAAAGTTGAATAAACTCAGTAGACATGGAAATAAAAATCAGTGCACTGATTTGTCCATATTTAGAATTCTAACATCAGTGGTGTACTTGGTAAAACTGTAACTTGTTATAAAGTAATACAGAAATGCTTTCCATCTTTTTCCATGGAGTTAAAGAAAAACTGGTGTTTTAATTGATGTGACCAAAAATGTAAAAAAACCCAAGAAATTGTTAACAGCCACATGAACGTGTCAGAATTAGCCTTGTCCAAAAGTTCACTATATGGACAAAAGTGCCACACCTCTTCATCTTTGAATTAAGGTGTTTTGTAAATTCCATTGCAACAAGTGTATAACATCAAGCACCTATCCATGCAGTCTGCCTTTACAAAAGAATGTGAAAGAATGTTTGGTACTAAAGAGTTCACTGAACTCGAGCGTGGCACTATAATAGCAAGTCAGTTTGTGAAATTTCTTCCCTCCCGGATATTCCATCATCAATTGTAAGCGGCATTGATGCAAAGTGAAAGCTTTTAAGGACCAAGTGGCAGACCACGTAAAGTTGTAGAGTGATGTTGCTGAGTACAGAGGGACATAGTGGATGAGAAATAGCTAATGCTCTGCTGACTTAATAACTTCTTCTGCTCTTAACATCAGCACAAAAACTGTGAACCAGGAGCTTCATTGCATGAGTATTCAT
>NW_024582957.1:164168-213770 GCF_018398535.1 Haplochromis burtoni | reverse complement strand
GTAAGCAAGTAGTTTATTTTTGTAGTAATAGCCGGAGCTAGCTATATGATAACCCGACGGGCGGGGCTGAGATAGATTTTCGTCGCCCGACCGGAGATATCGCTAGCTCCGGGACGTCGGGGTAGCGATTTTGCGAGCCCTGCTGTTGGTTTATTCTCTAAATCTAATCTTTCACTAAGTTCTATGTTGTATACGACTAATACTATTTAAATTGTGTGTGTTAGACAACACAATGCACACTTGAGGGCATTCTCATTCCCAGCGCATAACATACCAACAATTTGTCACATCCCGAGGTGTCTTATAGTTCCTTGACATGCTCCAGATTGTGGATGGAATCCAACAGAATGACACTTGTGGTGGTACCACACGCTCCAGCCGTGTATTTCAGCCCTAACCCTAACATTAACCATAACCGTAACCGTATCTCATAGTGTTTTCCAAAGCGATTGATGATCAGAATGTAAAATAAATGTAGATCTCTAGGTTCATTCCAAACGGTTCTCATGTCTCTGAATAAATAACATGCAGACATTTTGTCCGCCGAAAGCGTAACATACCAACGATTTGTCACATAATGTCGATATGTTACGTTTTGGGATGAGAACATGTTGGCACACATTGGGACAATTCGCAGTACATGCTGGGAAACTATATACTACACATCAGGTAAAATAGACCCTAAAAGGAAGAACTGCAATGGGCCTTAGCTCTTGCAGATTTGATACAGAAAAAAGGGAGAAATATATTTAACATTTACTAGAACTATGAAAAGTTTGAAAAAAATGTTCTGAAGCTACTGAATGGCATAATTTAAAGCGAAAAAAATCAAATAATTTCCTGTAAAGCACATGTTCAGTTTCCCTCTGTTTCTTAGCTGCGAACTTCCTAACACTTCTCATTTATCTGTTTTAGGGTGTGTCCACATATTTTCACATTTGAGTATTCCCCGCTGTATTCAAATGCTGTTTGGATGATGTGATGGCCATTCAAGCGAGTAAAAACAGAAAGGGGATAAATGTCTGTCTGAGCTGTTCGGCCAGGTCGTATTGTCTGCAGCTGTCTGCTGTTGATGGGGTCTCACTGCTAGATTAAAGATATATGAGACACAGACAAAACAGGATATACAGAAGGCCACAGTCTTCACACTTCCTCAAGCACACACTTAGGTGTTGCTGGAAGCTACAATAAAAACACCAATTAGTGCTCATCACTAATGAAGGGGGTGGGTGGTTGGGATGTTTGTCAAATGTTTATAATAAAATAAGAAAGACAAAGTCCTCTTCTTTCTTTAAAAATATATTTAAGACAATTAAAGTTCTATGTGGGACTTTATCCCACATATGCCACATATGATTTTCAATGATTCATCTTCAACTTGGAGGGTTACGTGAATCCAGTGAAGTGTTTCAGAAAATTAGCTTATCTGGTCCAACCACATTCAATTTATTTATATAGCAACAAATTACAGTTTCCTCAATGCGGTAAAGACTCCATAATAATACAGAAAAAAGACCACCCCAATCAGCCAGCACTTGACGATAATGGGAAGGAAAAACTTTAGTTTAATTCTTACAAATTTTAACAAGAAGAAACCTCCAGCAGATTTAGGCATTGGGAGGGGCATCTATCACCAGCTTGGGTTGAGGGGAGAGAGAGATCCAATATGAGACACAGATTTCAATTCAGTTCTTATTTTGTTTCTAATATTTTTCTGTTTTTAGTCTAATGCAGTCCCCAGAAGTTGTTATATTTTTTCTATGTCAGTTGTTAATAATATTTTGATGTTGATATCTCAAAAAGTATATTTTTTATATGCTGTCAGTTGGTTTCTATCAGTGAGTGATGCCACGTGGTTCTGGTTATCTTCTCATTCATTACCCTTTGAGGCTTTTGCAGATGTTTCCTTTTATGTAATGAAAGCTCTTGTTTGTGATTGGCATTTGGGCCTCACCTGGTTTCTATATATTGTCACTCCTCTTTGTTTCAAATTACACTGATGATGTCTTATCTTTGAAACCCGTCTAAATATAGTGAAATACATTCATTAGAAGGTACTTGTACTGTCTTAATCACTTTAGTAAGTAACTGCTGTCACTTGAAAGCACACTGTCAGTTGTATATGCTGAATATATGTTACTACTATGTATATTATGATAAACCTGCAGAAATCTTGATATATTAAATAGAGCTAGCTGAGCTTTGAGGTTTCCTTGCTTCAGATCTGGCCACTGTTAACCTCTTGGCTAACACCCAGGCTAAAGGCAACTGATGATAATACTGTAATAAAATCAGGGGCCATGATTCTCTTCCATGACGCATGCACTGAGAGAAAAACCTAAAATCTTAATGAGCATTACACTTTGTTGAATTAGGCTGCTACCACTCCTTTGGGTGTCTCCTCTTTTCTTTGATGTTAAATTTCAAACTGCGGATTGAAAAGCGCCATTGCCACTAAGCCTGCTATGGTTTATTTTATTGGCATACTCAAACGTTTCAAACTCCTATCATTCCACATCTGGAAGTTTTAATAACTAACCGAACCTGACTCCCCACCTAGCGCTCACAATGCTGGGATAATCAGCACATTTAACAGGCCAGATTCGTTGGAAATTGAATTACTGTGGTCATGCTTTAGATTTATAGATGGGAGGAACAGCCAAGCACTTTTGGGTGGGGTAAAGAGAACCCTTACATAGCTCCTCTGACTGTTGTGTGTTGGTATTAGCATACTCACTGAATACTTGGCATGAATCACCTCAATTTGCTCCTTTTTTTCAAACCAATCATAAAAGCTCTTCATCAAGGAACAGCTCAATCAGTAAAGCGTGACAGCTTAATAGATGCTGTCATTATTGACAAATCAGACTTTTTAAATTAATAGCCACAAAGATGACATTTTTTATTAACTATTTTGTGCCATACAGGCTATAAATACAGTAGTCTGTAGCATGCACCATAATATGCAGTGTTGGTCTACGCAACAATAATGGCCAAAACTATGCTACAACTAAATGCTAAATCTAAGCTACAACTTGCAGTAAAAAGGAATCATCTGTTAAGTTAAACAAAAACAAGCTGACCACTGAGTGCAGTACACTTGTAACCTTGTGATGGCAATGCAAACACTGCCACTTTATCACCTGATAACAGAGTTAAAGATGGAGGTGGTGGTAATGGCGGGGCGTAAATGTACAGACAGGGAGTCTGCTGGTCAGTGTAAGATTAAACTCCAGGAAGCTGCCGACACTTTAGCGACCCCAACCATTGCCTAGCAACCGGAGCGTGTGTTGACAACAACAGCAGTCTGACACAAGAATCGAGCTGGGAGTCTGGCCTGGGAGTGGTGAAAATACACACTCAAAGTCACATGTGAAAAGAAAAAAGAAAAACATCCACCACCCACCCACAAGCACACACATACACACAAATGGAACATGCTCACATTTCAAGTTTCTGACACTTGCAGCTAGCCTCCCAGATTATATGTACAACGAAAAAATCCCCTCACTCCCACCCTACCCCTCAATTACACACACACACACACACACACAATGCACTCACACTCACACCTACAGCTGGTTAGCTTTGACCAATCCATTAATAATGACTGTATTGCTCAACTGTAGATGTGCTATCACAGTACATAGAAAAACGATAAACCAATGCTTTTTTATTCAGTCTTCTAAATCTCAGCCACATGGTGTCTAACTAGATACTATTGCTGGCATTACCCTGGCCTCCAGTAATGCTGTGAGGATTCTTGGAGTGACTATTGACCAGGATATGTGCTGCAATATGCACATTAACACACACAATATTGCAAAAACATTTTTGTAACATCCCATCTCATTGTGCAGTTCATGCATCTGCATTATGTCTTGGCTGTGGCTCTGATTTGGTGTTACATACCTTTGCAGATGAAACACTTAATGTGAAAGTGTTTATTCTGAACTCGGAGTGCCTCCCCTTTGCAGGGCTTTCCACAGTTCTGGCAGGCGACAGGTCCTCCACTGCTACCCTGCTTCTGTTTCTGCTTCTGTTGCTCCAGAGGGCTGTGGACAGCCTGCTGCTGAAACACTGGAGGGGGCACACACAGGGACACAGAAAAGGATATTAGATTATACTGTAGAAGATATGTGTTTGGAGTAATACTCCTAATATATGGTAGAAAACTGCTTATAAGGTTGATAAAATCCAAAGTGATTTGTTTAATTTCTATGAGCCCTTTATTCATATCTTATACTTGTATCTCATGACTAATAAACACCTAAAAATCTTATGTGCAATGTCAGATTTCATTGCTAAAATAGAAAACAGTGCTTTGATCCAAAAATATCCAACTCAACACTCTGACTGTGACACAAAGATATAAATATAACATTCTCATTTGTTTTTCTTTGTTCTGAGTCTCAACGCTGAAACAGGTTTTAAATTCATAATTTCCTGGCAGGTAGGATTGTCTTCTTACTCTACTCTCTATTGAGCCATTTGCTATCTTGAGCAATATGAAGGCGTACAATTCAGTGTTTCAAATCATCAAACAAATCATATTAGAGTACTACAACCTGAGTCAATACTAACAGGGGCTTCATGTATTAAGGGGGAATAAAATCCAAACCTACCTGGCCCTATCTGAAAAAGTCATTTTGTGATCTTATTGGTCAGCAGTGGTTTTAACCTTGGAATGCTTCCATAAATGCAATTTTTGCTTGGTCTCTTTGTTGTTGCTGAATCATGAACACTGACATTAAATGAGGCAAGTGAAGACTGCAGTTCTTTAGATGTTTTGGGTTCTTTTGTGACCTTGTCAATGGGTTGCCAATGCAACATAATAATGGCACTAACCACTCTCGGGAAGGTTCACAACTGACCACAGGTTGTTCCAAGTTTCCTCAACTTGAGGATAATAGTTCCAAAACCTTAGAAGTGGCTTTGTAACCCGTTCCAGACTAATATCAATAACTCTGTTTCTCAGCAGTTTCTTTAGACTATGTCATGATGTGTTGCTTTTAGCCTACTTCAACTTGATCTAATAGATCTGCCAGTAATCAGGCCTGAAAAACTACTATTAGTATGTCGGAAGGGACAAATATTCCTTCATGGCATGTTTTGCTAACAGACACACAGTAGAAATCATAAAAAGTCTAAATAAACCCTATAGTAAATGGACTTTACAACTCCTTTCTTCTCTTTGTTTGTTCCACACAGGAAAGACGAGTGAATCAAGAGATTTGACACCAGCAAAGAAAAACATCAAACCAGCCACAGTAACAAAAACCAAAACACAGACACAGACATTGTAAGACCCTGACATGTCCATCCCAACAGTTCTATCAATACACCTCACCCCTTTGCCCTTTCATCGTAAGCCTAGCAGAACAGGCTCGCATGCTGATCTGCCTTTCAGTACTGACTGGGAGATCAGCTAAACAAAAGGCCCTTTGTGTTCTCAGGAAACATTTGTGTCGTCAGACCGGTTTCATCAGGCCTCCATGGTTACCAATAATTGGGCTCCGAAAGGGGAGTTCATCAAATGAATTGATTCAGAGAAAGAGAAACAGAAGAAAGCTCACGGATACTAACAGTGAGCCACGCAGAGCTACGTTTTGGGAGCTAACCAAGAACTTGTTGCTGGTAAACATTATCGTTCATCCCACTTTACTCACTTCATTGGATGTTAATTAGTTGTTCTATTGGGATAATGTTGTATTAATGCTACAGTGTTTTTTAGTTCAACTTAACTGTGTAATCTAGTAAAATGAAGCCAGAAAAAAACATTTCCATAGAAAGTCAAAAGAAAACTTTTCAGTCGAATCCAAATAATTCATTTTCTGTCATTCTTTATTGATCTAATAAAAAACTCTAAATAATTAGCTTTGAGAATGACATGAGAAGATTGATACGAGCCTCATATTTATCAGCAAGCAGATTAAACACACAAAGTAAGTATGGCACGTCTTATAAAAGACAACCTTTCATGTGATAAGAAGCTTGTCTGTATGACTAAATCTTTATGAACACATTTGTACATCTGTCAAGTACTGCTAACAAATTAGCAGACTGCAAGCTAGAGTTAGGCATTGTTCAGTAAAAGTCACAGACATTAAAATATAAAATCTCTTAACTCTTACTGAGACATCAAGAAACAAATCAAGCAACTTTCATCTAAGTTGAGTGGGGATCGAAAACTACTTGGCTAGAATTAAGAAAAGATCATTGGTTTATTAGGATTACAATACAACCTTTGGCTTCAAAAGCCCTTTGGTTTAGGTCAAGCACACCTTCTGCAGCATTAGTTGGTACAGAAGTGTACCCAAGCGCCATTACTATAGGGATGATTATCACTTTTAACAACCAATTAATGGCCAGATAGCATCTATAGCAGTGTGTGTGGACTTACAGTAGTGCTAAATGTGAGCAATAGGACATTCTAGACACTAACCATTTCTTCTTAGTTTAAAGAAAGGACATTCTTTAACTGGATCGCTAACTTGAAAATGTGCTGACACCCAAAATGAATAATGGGAATACTAGACATTTTTAAAATGTTGTCATGTGCAGGAAGTGGGACTTTATTGAAGCTACCATGCAGAGCATATATGGGCATGGCAACCAATAAAGACAAGAATTTAGGAGGGGAAACTCTTAAGTCCTTGTTTGAAAAAATACATAAAAAGGTCCAGGACCATGCTAATTGGAACCATCTGGAAAAGACAACAGCCCAAAAGTGAGAAAGTGTCGGGAGGAGGGAGGGCAATAGGGATTTGCCATAACAGGGAAGCCTGGAGGGGTTCTGCCTTCTGATCTGACCTGGCATGTGCTGCTGAACCCTTGCACCTGTTGGGAGGGATCCAGTGTCCAGTGTCACTACTTCCTATTCAAATAGCAAACAGAAGAGGAAGGCAGGGGTGAGGAAGAGACAGGAGCTGATCATTTTTAC
The DNA here is from genome assembly GCF_018398535.1 of Haplochromis burtoni. NCBI lineage: Eukaryota > Metazoa > Chordata > Actinopteri > Cichliformes > Cichlidae > Haplochromis > Haplochromis burtoni. Next base: position 206,827 of record NW_024582957.1, on the reverse strand, counting down.
CAGATGTAAAATCTGGCAAGTTGAACCAGGCATTCAGGCTGTCAGAAGACATTTGTAGCGGTATGTGATAAGGGTTCAATATTCTGTCTGTGCAGGGATTGAGCAATTTACTGTTTATATTTGATGCAGCTAGCTGACAAAAATAAATAAAGAGTGGTCTGCTCCATCCATGTTAAATAACTGCTAAGATCCTTGATCGGTTGCTATTTTCATCTTCGTGTTTAAAAATGCCAAATAATCAATCTAACAATTAATCATCAGTTGTTTTGCAGTAATTCTATTTAGCCCAGTTTGATAGCATGCCTGCCAGGAGATACTACCATTTTTTGTAAAAATGAAAATGAAACTATTTCTCAGACCACATAATCCCTCATTTAACATCACCCAATGATTAAATGAAAAATAAATCTTAAAAAGAAATTCACAAAGTGCACTCGTATATATTTCTGACCAAGTCATTTCTGTCCCTGCAAGTAACAACCACTGCAGAGGTTAAAGGTTGAGAGTGGAAGTACGGGGATTTTGAAATAATTCATTTGTGAAAATGTAATAAATTTCTATTCTGTGAAGGAAGACAGAAAGTTACTATGCTGTGAGTGGAGAGTCTTCCCCAGGAGTCCGCTACTCCTGCCAGTATCTGATCTTCTCCAGGGGGCCAGTTGTCCCCATCATCAATCAGTTTCACTGGTGCCTGCGTTGGCTGACAGGCGCTACTGCGCTACTGATACTGATGCTGTTATCCCAAAGGTCGCGGTCGGGTAGGAAACACTATCTGTGCAATGCAACACACCACACTTATATATATAGATATATATATAAAAAAATATATAAACATATACATATATATATATAAATATATATACATACATATATATATACATACATATATATATACACACATATATATAAATAGATATAGATATATTTAATATGTGTGTATAATACGCAGAGGCCATTGCTGCCACATATAAGCGCCTTATCTCTAATGCCTTTTCAAGAAGCCATGGTCCAGCTCCTAAAAATAGTGCTCCCTCACACTCACAGGGATCCCATGATGCTCTGCAGCATTCCTTGTGTGAACCATCTGCAGAGGCAGCAGGGGTGGGCAGGAGATCATTATGTTCACAGAACCACAGCAGTAGTACTTTGAGGTTGCTGAGCTGCTGACCCTGGGGACTTTTCATTTTCTTCTTCACACATTTGAAAATCTTTGTAAAATCTTTGTAAAAAGCATGAAAGGATCAATGAAAATTCTTTCAACTATTACTGTCACGGTCCTGGGTCATTTTGACCCAGCATTTTCAGTTCTTATATCCCTTTGTATTATGGTTTGTATTCTGATCCTTTTGTCATGCTTTGTTTATTAGTATTATTCTATGTGTCAGTTAGTCTTTGTGAGGGATTAGTTCTTAGGTTGTGTCTCTCGTTTAGTATAAGTTCAGTTCAGTGTCAAGTCTATGTCTGTTTCTTGTTTCCCGTTTTATTGTGAAAGGTTGTGCCTCATCTCAGCGGGTCTAGCTTTGCTCCCCATGTCTCGTTAGCCCAAATCCTCCCAGCTGTGTCTCCCTTCTGTTTTCCATTCCCTGATTACTCCCTGTGTATATAAGCTCTGTGTTTTCCTGTGTTCCCTGTCGCATCGTACCCTCAACTAGCTGTGTTTCGTCTCCTGCGTTTCGTCTCCTGCTCCTGCGTTTTGTCTCCTGCTCCTGCGTTTCGTCTCCTGCTCCTGCGTTTCGTCTCCTGCTCCTGTGTTTCGTCTCCTGCTCCTGCGTTTAGTCTCCTGCTCCTGGGTTTCGTCTCCTGCTCCTGTGTTTCGTCTCCTGCGTTTCGTCTCCTGCTCCTGCGTTTTGTCTCCTGCTCCTGCGTTTCGTCTCCTGCTCCTGCGTTTCGTCTCCTGCTCCTGCGTTTCGTCTCCTGCTCCTGTGTTTCGTCTCCTGCTCCAGTTTAGTATTTCTTTTCCAGTGTTTCAGTCCTCGGTTCCTCTGTTCAGACTTTTGTTTGTCTTTTAGTGAGTTTAGTTAGTACGAGGTTTTTTCCAGCAATAAAGCTGCGCTTTAAGTTTCACTTCCGTGTCTGAGTTCTGCATTTTGGGTCCACCACTCCTGCTTGCCTGCCTGCCACACAGCCATGACAATTACTTAAAATTGTTAAAACAAATGCTAAAATGTACTTAGGATGCTGCAACGCATCTTCTAGAAAATCTACGTAGCTACCCAGGTGTTCACAGATTGACAGTGTTTTTTAGGTGGAATATCACGGTGTCAATAAACTACGTTTCTTTAATGAATGTGTAACATTTCTGAAGTATATTTCTGAAGTAATACAAAATCAACTTTGCATGACAACAGAGGTTTAAGAACACTAGTGATTGTTACCAGATTATTTCTTTTAGTATTTGAATAAAACATCGACTATGTCAGAATAGTCTCTGCACCAGAGGTCTAAGTGTCACATTTCTGACCAAAGTGGTAAGTCCTCAGAAAATCCAGAATAGCCGGAATGTTTAGGAAACCTAATAAACTAAATTCTGGAATTCAAATACTTTTATTGGGTGTATTCACATCCTCTTAAAGTTACATGCCTAAATAATATGATCAACAACATGTGAGATTTTCTACGGGCTGCTGACACCTTGCTTTACTTTGAAATTGCCATTACTTCATTGCTAAAGAGTTTCCTGTCCTTCACCCTAACAGAACACTCCCTCCATTATCTCACCCTTGTTAGAAGCCAAGAAAAAGACGCAAGGCAATTGGCAAAGTTCACTGAATACAACCCCAGTGGTAAAAAGAGGAACATGCAGTTTTTTTGAATTTAGTCAGACATTATGATTTAGGATTTTCCCTGCTTTAAGCCATCACATCCACCTGCGCAATGGTGCCTGCAACCTGACCCATGCGGCAGTGGATCTCTGACCATGAGGTCAAACACTACAAAAAGCAGACCTTCAACCTCTCTGGCAGATGACACCAGAATACTTTTGCTGGCTTAGTTAAGGCAAACAGAAAAGTACAAGTGCTGACTACCAGTTTTCATAATGCTATGTATTATTCAAGTAACCAGAATAACCACCAGGACATTATTTAAGCAGTCATAAACCACCATAATGGCCCAAAGCAGAGCAAGAATAGGCAACTACTATGCCTTCGTCTGAATGTGGCCTTTGTGTGAGAGCATATGATTCTTTGCCCTTCCTGTGACAGCTGGCTTATTCCACGTGGATGACACAACCCACCGATATGATCCCATGTGTTACTGCAGGAGGCTGCACTGTAATATGTCCATGAATTTGCCTCATTATAAAACAGTGCAAGGTAACGAGCACACTGTGTGTAAACTATATGTAAGCTTTATAGCGTACCTCCAGCTTGTCCAAAGATTCCATCTCCCATTTCATGACTTTGACCTTAAACAGCTGAGGTCAGTTTTCTTGCCCTCACATGTCTTCAGTATGAACCTGAAGGCTATTGCAGTTGAATAAAAAAGTTCTTAAAGAGGAATATCTCACAGAGTCGGTGAATAATCTACTGCCTCTTTTTTGATGGTATTTTATTATATTTTTAGAAAATTTTAGAAAATATGTCATCATTGATAACGGAAGGGATCCTTGATTGGCAGACAACCTGCTGGTCTTCTAATCCAGAGACACTGTCTTCGATTCCCATTCAATTCTGTAGAGGCAATCAAGACAGTGCGTCAACATCCAGAGCCTTGAGGAACTCGAGAATCTCATCCATCCTAATGGTCCAGCCACTGGAGAGCTTTTTGATCACTTCAGCAGTCACTAAACTGCTCAGCACATCACCATATAGGTGTACACAGTATACTCATATGTTAACTGTTCATCAGCAATTAAGCTGATTAGGGAGGAATTAAAAGGGAACTCTGGACAGGATGAAAGACTTAGGATAAAGGAAGGATAAATTATGGTCACAGCTTGAAGATGTATTTGAGAGGGGAGCAGTAGTTGGGCTCAAACCTGTTATCACAATCCACAGGACAACTCTACATTGAACTGCACGAATGTAAACATAGTCACTGAGTGTGCACACTGATCTCAATCACACATGATTCGCCTGTTACTATACAATTTCATTGTAACAGAATTTAAAAGCACTAATTGCCATAGTTGACCATGTGTTGATTGAAACAACAATTTAAAACCAATACTTAATATTTCTTTGATAACACTGACCAGACGGGGTCTATTGAGAATGAAAGAACATAAAGCACACCAACTCTATCGTTTTATTAACACCCCCTTGCAGAAGGTGCCAAACAGGACAGGATTTTTTTTTTTAAAGAACATTGAGTGAAATCAAAAACCTTCTAGAACCAATCAAGAAACAGTCTGACAACTCAGCAGCCATTATGGATCGAATCTGAAAAGCTACTTTTAGACCACCATTCAAAGGAGAGAGCTATAACTTTAATTTCAAGGGTCACTGAGACACACAAACTGTATGTTTAAAGTGAAGTGAGACTGATCACTGTTTTAGTCTGTGCTTTTATGGCACACTTACTTAAACATAGAAGACTAATTTGTAGCTAAAGAACCAGATCTTTTCTCGGGGACTTGGTGGAGACCAAATCCAAACTAAAAGTAGATTTAAGCAATTTTTTTTCAAGTAGAAAAAAACATACAGAGTGAATGCTAATACTGTTTCCTAAGTACTAGGAAACAGTAATAGTGCTACAAGTAATACTTCTGATCAGTATTTAGTTGGCATCAACAGACCGAATAAAAGAAAAAACACTGACTTTTAATAAGAAATGCAGATTTATATTTTTACCAATGACTTAAACTTTGCACTTATGTTTATCTAAGGCCCATGTGATAGAGCTCCATTGTTGTAAGAAACTCAGTGAGTCACATCCCACATACACCATACTAGCTGACTGCATTTATATTTATACACAGCTGAAAACAGTCATCAATAAATGTGCTATTTTCCACTTGTTATATAAAAGTAGTAAGCCTTTTTAAAAAATGCACATTCTGACACATTTAACAGATTTATATTTTCAACAGGAACCAGTGAGGTTTAGAGTGATTTGCACATACTGGTTACTAACATGTGAGGCGCTATGGTCAGGGCAGATTGTGACAGAACATTAGAATAACACCAGCTTTATTTGACCTTTGTAGTTTCTGGTTTTATTTCTTATTATGAAATGTCATAGTAGTGCTAGTAAAGCGACCAGCACACAGATGGTTTGTTTACTGGCAAGTCTGGAATAGTGACAGGCGTCGTTGTGACTGCTGAGAGCAAGCCAACCATTACATCACACATCCAGGATACACTGTCCTTGGTGGGGACTGAGACACAGCCTAGAGTAGAGTGTATGTCTGTTCCTACTGACTCAGTGTTTACCTCTCATATCTGTAGTGCATTCTTGTGTACATGTCTTCTACATATATGCATCAATGTAGAAATGGAAGTGTGTGTGTGTGTGTGTGTGTGTGTGTGTGTGTGTGTGTGTGTGTGTGTGTGTGTGTGTGTACCCTCACCATCAAACTTAACAAGCTTTGTCACATTGTGATGGCAATGCAGCTCTATACAAAAAAGTAGTGCCTCTGTGTTAACAAAGCAACACGCTTTAGCTGAATTTGGAAAAGAAGGCAGTGGAGAGCAGCAGACATTTACAGGGTGTTTATGAGGAATGGCAGTAAGGCTTCTCTTTACAGCCAATTGGGTGGAGGTCAGTAATGAAAACTATATTTACTCCAGTACTTAAGCTTTGTTGTACTGAGATACTGTAGTAGTATTTTATGTTTTTGCATCATATTTTAACTTCATGACATTTATGTGATAGGTATAGCTACAAGTCAGTCAAAATTAATCAAAAACACGAACCAACAAAATATTCTAGTCATGTCATGTTACCTTACATAATAACATACAGTATCAGGTTTAAATTGGCTTAAACTCAACAAGCCAGTTACAGGGAGCCAAAATCTTGATGCTGTTTCAGAGCTGGCCACGCTTATAACGAGTTCTGTTTTTGTTTTTTTGTAAATAAAACTTCTCAAAATGTGACATGTTTCCGATGCTTGTTATTAAAAGATAAATATGCAGCACTTATTACTTGAATTTAACCAATTTTATATAAAATCCTGGAGCTCCCATCTCAATATCCATAATGATATCTTCAAGTTTGTCTGATATATTAGGTTGTAGTAAAATCAGCTGACTTGCTCTGTTTTACCTGCGTCTGAAATAGCCACTTGGCTCACTATTCTCATTCTTTTGATTTAGATCCATTTAACCAGTAACTGTGTAATGGTTATGTTTTTTGATAACAGCAGATAAAACTGTAAGTGTGATATAGCTAAGGTCATGGTACACTTCCTCACCATGGGCAGGTGAGGAAGTGTACATGTCTTTTTACCCTGTAGGTACTAGCTTTTCTTAAGAGATACTAGCAGCATCTTTTTTTGGTGAAAAAACCTTTAACACTGCAAAAATGGGCATTGACTCAGCTTTGCGCTAACTGAAGTGCACACGAATGAGAGTGAAGCTGTCACTTGCATGTATGTATGCATGCTATACATTTAAAATGACCAAGAAAAGGCAATGCAAGCTCACTTTCTTTCATTGAACTCAACAATGAATGAGAAGCCTCTTTAGCTCCTTTTTCTTTACTGCTAAATTTTAAACTTTATATATTCAAATCTACTATTAATATAAACATGTGTAATTTATCATACTACTTGCAGATAAGCTTGTTTTGAACTCTCACTGCAAACTATAAGTCATCATAGAGACATGAGAATATTAGTAGATGATTTACACAATAAAACATAAAACAACACAAAAGATGACAACTCCATAATTTGGTATAATACCAAAAACACTGTAAATACGTATTGGAATTATTATAGGGATTTCTTCTTAGCAACCTGCCCTCAGACCTTTGTAAGCAGCCCAAATGGCTAATGTCCCAGAGCTTGAGATGCGGGAAATGGACCAAAACAACAGTGTTGTTGCCAGGGATGTTGCAGGCAGGCTGCATATCAACCTGCAGTATAAGCATTCAGCTTGCTGCCACAGGCTTGTTGTCGTTCACATTCACATTCAAAGAGAAAGTGCCCTAAGCTCCAGACCAGGATTGCATAACAGGAGGGCGGCTTGGTTGTATTCAAAGTTCATTTTAATAGAAGCACATATATTCCTACACAAACACCCTGTATCGAGAACTAACTTAAAAATTATGTTCTAATGTCTGAGTTGCTGTTATTAAAGTAAAAAAACCCGATAGTATTTAGTATGTGAGTGATGAGTCCGCATTCCAGTGGTTGTAAAAGGTAAGTGATTATTAAATACAATCAATTCTGGTACCGGCAGGTGAACGCATCACAAACGGCTCATTTAAGGATATTAAAGGTCATTATTACCTTTCTCCTCTGGCATTGTCCTCCAGCTGTCAGCCCAAATGAGATATACTGTTACGTCCTTTGCTGATAATAATTACAGACAAAATCCCAGAAATCTGTTCAGAGTACACTGACTGTGTTGCGACACATCCTCTGAACACGCTGCAGCTCTGGTGAAATTACAGATGGAAGCACAGAGTGAGCGTGCTGCCCGTCGCTATCTGTGGAATGAGCAGTAGGTCATATGACTCTCTCTCTCTCCCTCTCTTTCTCACCTCTCTGAGGTATTGCAGCTATCTGTTATAAATAGAAGCATGTGGAGGTTTAAGAGAATGACACCTCTGAATGGTAATCTGTCACTGGGTGTGTCCCAGTCTTTCCAGTACACACCAAAATAACTTCTCACAGCTCAGTGATAAGCTAACTGGTTTTCAGTCTGTTCGGTGATAAAAGATGACGTTTGACAAAACAGTATTTATTATTATATCATTATATTGTTCCCCACATATTTTTAGGTTGGTGATGCAAAGGTTCAGAATATTTTCTATAACTGCTCCTGCAGATTAAACTAACACTTAGTTGTTGTCAGTTATATTTGGAAACTGTCTTTAACTCCCCCAGTTAATCTGACCTGGTATCTAAACAATATCCAAATAAGGTTTTATTGCTGTCGAGTCAAACCTGCTTTATAGACAGACACATAGGGACAGATCTAATGTACTGCACAGAGAGATAAATGGATAAATAATGTAAACATAGCATTTAGCTAGCAATGTTGCTAATTAAGGACAACTTAGATGAAATGTATTTAGTTGGTGATCTGCAACTTTTACCTGCCTGACTTGCATAAACACTTTTTAATGACTGACGACGTGTAGCGTGACTTAACTCTCTGAATGATGCTTCATGACTCCATAAACAATACTTACTGCCAAAACAAAATAGTTGCGTGATATAACTGAACAATGTATGCACAGTGTAAAGAAACAATGAGGTCATTCTTTATTCAGCAGGTGTAGGGTCACCTTAGGGTAATGGTAAGGATTTTGGATCCTCTCCATGTTTTGGGCCTCCATAAAACAATGGCCACTTCCTCAGTGGTTAAGTAATTACTCATTAGGTACTAAGCCAGGCGTTTATAATACAACTGAACCACCAGACGATTTGAGAGGAATATTCTGCCATTATCATAATAACTTTTACTCTGGATGGAATTACCTGGGCCTCCGGTAACACTGTGAGGAATCTTGGAGTTGTTTTTTATCAGGACGTGTACACTACGTGTACACATATAGGGTTTTGAATAATCAGGTCCTATCTTATCTTAAAAACCTCATATTACTGCATCACTCCATTAAAGCACTTCACTCACGCCCAACTAGTCACGGACGCCGCTCCCTGAGCGTAGTTCTGTTGGAGATTTCGTTCTGTTGAAAGGGAGTTTTTCCTTCCCACTGTAACCAAAGTGCCTGCTCATAGGTGGTCATATGATTGTTGGGTTTTTCTCTGTTTTATTTGTATTATTATAGGGTCTTTACCTTACAATATAAAGCACATTGAGACAGTTGCTGTTGTGATTTAGTGTTACATAAATAAAACTGAAATTTAATAATACATTTTCTTAAGTTAACATTTCTTAAGAGTTTAATGAATGTTTGGAAAAACATCGCAACATCTTGCATCTGAGTTCTTAATTTGCAATAGTGACAGGCATTTTTAAAGGTTTGAGTTTTCTCTGGCGATCTCCTAGACTTTACATATTTGCAACATCGAAAAGTCAGGATAAAATGTTCTGAGTGAAATGCTGTGACAGTTGGCAACATTAATGGTTCTCCTATAATGAATCAGTGTGACTTTTTTTTGGCATTGGACCGAGTTTATGATTGCAGCCTGCTAACCAAGCTAACTGGCATTAGCTGATAACTTAAAGTTATCGCTTTTATCCTAAATACTGGCTTCAAATAACCAACATGGTAACACCAAAAACTAATGTTAAAGCTTCAAAATTAGGAGTCCAACAGCACAATGGGTGATGTCACAATGGAACAATGAAATTGTACAATTTGTGCCTATGAAGGTACTGTATTCATGAACAGTGCACAAATTAAATGATATAAAAATGTTAGTTCAGTTCACCAGAAGAACTCTCATTATTACCTCTGCTTTTACAGCTACAACAGCACCGTAGTGCAGTCACTCTTCTGACCTGAGGACATTATCTAACCCAGCGGTCCCCAACCTTTTTTGCGCCACGGACCGGTTTATGCCCTACAATATTGTCACGGACCGGCTTTTAAGTTGTCGCGGATAAATACAACAAAATAAAACTAGTACCGGTGCAGAAAAAAGAAGATTTATTCATAACACACGTGAAAAGACCCAGGAAAACTGAGTTAACGATAAAAACGATAACAAAATAACGCTGAAAACCGATAAAAACCCTGAAAACCATACATTTCACACCTGAGCCTCAACTCTCGCGGCCCGGTACCAAACGACTCACGGACCGGCACCGGTCCGCAGCCCGGGGGTTGGGGACCGCTGATCTACCCCCTCTGGTTGATGACATAATACTTGCAAAACTGACAGCATCATGTGAAGTGCTAATTAACAAAGTTAGCACACTAACATGTTATGGCCACATGGTGAACATTCTCAAGATCTTGCTAACATCACCCAGCATGTTAGAACTAGCCCATGGTCTCCTGCTTGATCAACCTTTTAAGAGTATTCAGCATTAGCTTAAAAACAATGAATATCACTTGAACCCTGATACAATTAGGACAAGCACAGCATGCATTCAAATCCTTGACATGACAGGTGAATGCCTGTCAAACAGGACCAGCTTGAGCCCAAAGAGGAGGTTATTAAAAAAGTACCAAAAATAAAAGACCGGATGTACCAGAGGACTGCGTAACAACTGAGCTGCCTGTCAGTGAGCAGAGGCATATGCCAGAGATACTGAGCATTTAGTGTGGCCTCATTTCTTCTCTAACATTGGCTTTATTGTTTCTCACATATCTTTTAAAGGTGCCTTCTTTCTTTCCCTGACTTTTGAAGCTGTGATGGGTCATCACTGGAGCTCAGTAAATGGTAGAAAGCTTCAGGGTAACAGTGTGTATGGTGGACTGTGCCATGTGACTCAGCAGCAGGCACTGTGTGTCTGTGTTTATGCAAGAAAATACACAACATCTGCATTGCAAATTATCCAGTACCGCCTCTGCCAAGTGGCATCTACAACAAATTCAAAGGGAGACCAAGACAGAAAGTGCTGCTGCATCCAAATGAGCCGAAAATAATACCAGCCACAACACAATATACACACACATAATGACATGTATAAGGATCAGAATTCCAGACAAGATAATAAAAATGCAACTTCACAGTTTTGTCATAGGACTTTATGCAGAAAAAAGATACTGAAAGAAAAAAAATCATTCTGATCTTTACCCATCTAACAGAGAACACCAGCAATCTGGGTTTAACTTTAACCTCCTAAGACCCGAACTCTTCCACGGCATGCATTTTTAATTTCTCTTTGATATTTGGGCATATTGGGACCCGGTGAATGTAAAAACAAAGAATTATCAGTTTTGTTTTGTTTTTTTTACCTGATTTTTGTTTCTAAGAAAAATGAGAGCCACATATAAGGATATTTATTTTAAATTTCGATAGAACAGTAGCAGTATAATGTCCTCGTAAGTGGATATCAGCGCCCCTGTAGAGCACAATTGAGTATTTTGGTCTAAATAACCCAAAACGTGATGTCCACATATACGGGCGCCAGGTCCTAGGAGGTTAAAATAAAAACAAAACAAAAAAATTCAGCAATCTTCACTGTTAAGCAACTGCATTAACAAGAGAACAAACAAAGCAACAAAATAAAAAAGAAAGAAGAAAGAAAAAACTGCTCAGCCTGTGGAGTCTTTTGTAGCTTTGTCAGAATAAAGCACTGAAAGGCAAGAAGGCAGATATCTGCATAGACTTACATTTATATAAAACATCTCAGGTACAGAGAAATTCTTTATCCCTTCTTTCCTAAGTGGAGAGTTATGGCCTGGATTGGCTATAAGGATACTTTGGGTGAATTACTATTTAGATATAGTTTCTAAACATTTTTATTTGCTTCATTTATTTATTTATTTGCTTCAGGTGTTCTAACTAACTCACTGACTGCATTTGGCCCAAAACATCCTGTGCAAGTACACAAATCCTTCAAGCTATGAAAGATGCATTTCATAAACTTTTACATTCTGCAGTGGGTTCAATGAAAATCTTCACATAACAGAAGTTATAACAGCAAGAGAAATCCATTTCTTTGGATTTGCTTAAGCTCAACTCTTTCTGCTAACCAACTGCACTGAAGTCTATCTTTGGCTTCTTAATGACTAATTACTTGCCTAAGGACTGCTAATGAGAACGCACTGAGTATGATCAGTAAAGGTGGACATTCTTTTGGGGCCTTTGAATCCAGTTTATCATACCCGGGGTAGAGCAGGGTGATATAACCAAAAATATTTGTCACGATATACATTTGAAAATTTGCGATAACGATATAACTGACGATATAATTGACACTAGACAAAATGCTTTACATCTCCACAACTTTATTAGTGCAAAAAAACCATCAATGTATTTTCACTTAAACAAGCAGCTGTTTTTTATGTGCATTAAAGTTATATAAAAATGTAACAGTGCAAATTCCTTGCTGACAGTTTAACCAAAAGGCATTTCCAGTGGAAATTGGCCGACATATCCTCAGCATAACCATGTATAATATCCACAAAACTTAAAAAGAGGTTATACACACACAATACGGTAATATTATGTTGAAGCACAGTACGTATCACTCCGCGAGGCTCCTGCCTACGATAGCCGTAATGCTCGACAATCCATCAAGCGGTGCGGTTTCGTAGCTTAGCAAAGTTGTACTGAAACATTTGACAGATTTTCGAGCGCCGTGTACGACATAAAATCGTTTCGAGGTCAGTAAACACAACCAGAATTCATACATAAGGCACACGGGATTATAAGGGGCACTGTCGATTTTCAGAAAAATCAAAGGATTGATTTTAAGTGTGCCGTATTTTCCAAACAACACGGTAATAACGACGGCCCGCTAGCATGCTCTACCAAAAATAGTGCTTTGTTGTGTATCTGACGGACGAAAGCTAACCCAGTTCCACACTGAAGTTGCAGCATTTTTACAAACCAATTCTGGTTCATCTGTTTCATTCAACGATCCGCTTTCGCCCTTCTCATTCTCCATCGCCGCCATGCTTTTTCCGCCATGTGCGTATGAAAACAAAGGCACTGCGCATGCGCATTTTACCCATATTCTATCGCAATACTTCATTTTCTTATCGTTGCCCAACATTATACCGGTATTAACGTGAACGGTATGATATGGCCCAGCCCTAACTCGGGGTATCTGATATCTGTTATCGCCTACCTACCCTATCCTGTTTGCAATCAGCAATCAGGACAAGCAGTCACACAAAGCTTTTTATCATTTCACTAAAATAGCCGAGGGTTTCCCCTGCAGGCTCACATGAATATGATCAATCACAATTATGGATAGGATTGCTGGAAGCAGAGTCGCTAATTTTACAAAGGAAGATAAAACCATATTAGAAAAATGGCAAGCAGTAAAACACAGAATACAGGTTTGAAAGCAATAAAGCTGCTATAGACAAAGGAGCAGTGTCAGTGTGTGTGAGGGGAAAAGTACTATAGTATTAAAACCGCTGGTTGAACTTGTTTGTGCACTACAGCCCCATTGCTTGGTAAGAGTGAAAAAGACATTGACCTAGGACCTCACCATGAAACTTCGAGGGTTCAAAGTTCAGTTGGTTGACTTCACTGGGATATATGCATTTTTATGCCACTCACAGTCTGTGTATATAATAATAATAATAATAATGTAATAATGTATACTTTATGGATCCCCATGGGGAAATTCATCTCTGCATTTAACCCATTTACTCAGTGAAGCAGTGAATATATAAAGTTGCTACAAACAAGTTACTAAAATGTAGTAATACACAAGAGCCACTCTTTGACAGCAGGTACGCAGATAAGATATGGGAAGAACTGAGACCTTGACCTTGACTTTCTGCATTTTCCTAGATTTGTAACCAATTATATCACATATGAACAAGTATTTAATACTCTATGCTGCAGTTCTGTAACTCTCATAGGAAAGGTTAATACCTGACTAGCTCACAGCACTAAAGTGAACTGTGCTATCATAAAGAGCTTCACATCAAAGGTTTAGATGACTATAAAACTGGGGGTACTGGAGGGGCAGATAAAGGATAATGCCACAAGAAAACCCATTGAGGGATCATAGAACCTCCTTCTTTCTGTCTGCAAATATGTGTGTAAGCACCCGTGTGTGTGTGCCTCTGCAATGCACCATCACTGCTTATTCAAAGTCCAACTCCCATTTATAAAGAAGAGTTAAACCGCACTAAGCAAAAAGTAGTTCCCCTTTAGAAACACAAAACATGTCCTTTCCTCCAAGATGCAAGACATTAAGACAAATGTGTGGTCAGTTTGTGGGGACAAGATGAAAGGAGAAAAAACAAACAAACACAAGAAATATGGCATACTACAAGGATGATCTTGACTTCAGTAATAGTCAAAGCTCTGCAGCTGTTTTAAATTGTTTTAATGTGTAACATCTCGAGGAAGTGTCAAGTTTCACTAGACAGTGGCTTAACAGGAAACATCGGGGAAAACAGCTGAAAATGTTCTGAGTGCGTTGTAGGGCTGGGCCATATCATACCGTTCACGGTAATACCGGTATAATGTTGGGCAACGATAAGAAAATGAAGTATCACGATAGAATATGGGTAAAACGTGCATGCACATGGCCTTTGTTTTCATACGCACATAGCGGAAAAAGCATGGCGGCGACGCAGAATGAGAAGGGCGAAAGCGGATCGTTGAATGAAACAGATGAACCAGAATTGGTTTGTAAAAATGCTGCAACTTCAGTGGTGTGGAACTGGTTTGGCTTTCATCCATCAGATACACAACAAAGCACTATTTTTGGTAGCGCATGCTAGCGGGCTGTTGTTATTACCGTGTTTTTTGGAAAATACGGCACACTTAAAATCAATCCTTTGATTTTTCTGAAAACCGACAGTGCACCTCATAATCCCGTGTGCCTTATGTATGAATTCTGGTTGTGTTTACTGACCTCGAAACGATTTTATGTCGTACACGGCGCTCGAAAATCTGTCAAATGTTTCAGTACAACTTTGCTAAGCTACAAACCCACTCCTTGATGGATTGTTGGAGCATTACGGCTATCGTAGGCAGGAGCCTTGCGGAGTGATACGTACTGTGCTTCAACATAATATTACCGTATTGTGTGTGTATAACCTCTTTTTAGGTTTTGTGGATATTATACATGGTTATGCTGAGGATATGTCAGCCAGTTTCCACTGGAAATGCCTTTTGGTTAAACTGTCAGCAAGGAATTTGCATTTGCACTGTTAAAATTTATATAACTTTAATGCACATAAAAAAACAGCTGCTTGTTTAAAATACATTGATGGGGTTTTTTTTGCACTAATAAAGTTGTGGAGTTGTAAAGTATTTTGTCTAGTGTCAATTATATCGTCAGCTATATCGTTATCGCAAATTTTCAAATGTATATCGTGACAAATATTTTTGGTCATCTCTAGTGCGTTGTCGTTTTAGCGTGACACATGATGAGCAAACTTAAATGATAAGTTTTCTAATTTTATAAACGATTGAAGGTTTACGTTTTAACATGTTGCTATGGACCTCCCTCTGTCCAGTTCTCCAGCCAAAGAAATGGTGTCACACCCTAGTGGGCAAAGTTTTTATTTCAATGTCTTGTAAGACACAAAAACTTTAGTACGACAAACTGAAAATGTGCATGCCGATGTACAAATACTCTGCAAACACAATTGAAAATCCTGGTGAATACAAAACTGGCATTTAAAGTTCATGAATCCAAATTACAGTGCAGATAGTTAGAAATCTGTGGGCTTCAAACCCAAGCCAAAATCCCTAATCAGGATCAGGGGTTTTCACAGACTGTGTAATAATCCATAGTTAGCGTTTAGTGCCTGTTAAGATTTCCCATTGAATTTTAGTTTTAAGTCAAGCCTTCCTGGATACAGCATACAAGGTAACACAATATTTATTATTTTGTGTATCTGTATATTGGAATTTAGAGACCTATAGTCTGCATCTGTTAAAGTGGATGAATGGGCAGAAATTTAGCGATACCATTTACCATCTTAATTTCCAAGGTCACAATTTCTCTAATCTGGGTTGCAGGGTTGTTCAGCACTCTCTTTGTGAGCCTGTAGATAGATTTGTGTTCAACTGACACGCCGAGTCAACAGTATATCAGTGATATTTAGTTCTGCAACCGAAATGTAATAAACAGTGCAGGAGACAATATAAACTGAAACCTCCACTGATGGAAAGCTGCTGTTTGTAGTGTACACTTGTGTGTCTTAGTGCATCTAAACATGTGGAAACACCCAATCAGATTATATATCCGGACAGATGAAGGCCAGAGGAGGATCTAAAACCAGCTCACTACAGCAAATGTTTCTTGACCTCTTTTTCTTCCCTGCTTTAATAACCACACACGAGCTGCTACTGGCACTAACATAGAGGAGGCAAACCCTGTTTAAGGGCAATAAAGCCATGTTATACTTATCAATTTGCTGTATCAAGGTTCTCCTTTTTAAAATAAATATTCTTTCCATTTACTAAGTGCAGTCATTCTAACTGCTTTTTTTCTTTTCCTTTTTTGTTAGCATGAAGTTACAATGATAGTCAACACTATTTCTTTAAGGCTTTTAATCTTAAATGTCTTCATATACTTTTTGACTTTTCTTAAATGATAAAACAAACACAAGATGTGCTTTGGGATCAGAGCTGTGACATGATTGATTGTGGCAATGGGTCACACTTTCAATTCATCACACAGGGATGCTTGACTTCACTTTGAAATGAAGCAGGTATGAATTATTTTTCAACATGGAGGGTTAATGTTGCGAGGAGCAGCTAAACCCAACCAAGTAGTTGGTAAGAGGCCAATTGAAAGCAAAATAACAAAGTAAGAGAAACTGAATCAATTCAAGATATAGATGATTCCCTAAGACTGATCTTAACCAAGCAAAGTCCAACCTTTGCATTTACCATTGCAATACGACAGTGAAAATGTGTAAAGGTAACAAGTGAAATGTGCACAAAGGTGCACATTATAAATACAAAGTCAAATTGCAGATATATTAAAATACCCTCTCTCTGAATATTGAGATTGAACCAGACTCTGTATTAGGGTTAAAATATATAAAAGACCTTGATTATAATCTTACTTAACATCTTGTATTTATTGGGCTGCATTTCAGAAATGTATAAACACTCAGTTTAATTTACTGTATGTAAGTACTCTGTGCCTGTATAAGTTTAAGTTTAATAAAGAGTTTAATGAAGAAAACACTCAAATAGAAGAATGTTGTAAATATACACTGACTCGTGTATAATTACATCTTCAAACAAATTGAAGAATTCTCATAAATGTAATTAATTAATTAGAAATAAATATCAGCAGGTATGTATTAGTGGAAGCAGCCATGTTGCCGTGCCATCTTAAATACAGTGGCTAAGATGGACCAACATGACAAGATGCTAACGCTAATAGTGTTTTATGTAAATGGCGACTATATATGCAGCACGCCTTATGAGTTACGTTTAAATTAAATGTTACATTAAATTAAATGTATGACCGATTTTTTTTAGGTGACTCTGGGGTAAAAAATATCAAATACCACAAAATCTTTAACAGAACAATGGCTGTTTTTTATTCCTAATTTATTTACTAAGTAATGATATTATTCAAATATGTTAAAATATATTGTAAACAATATATTATATGTAATAATTTATAAGTGCAATATATACAAACAACTGTAGAAACAGACTGCCTGGGTACAGCTGTTGTGAGGAAATGGAAAGCAGCTTGCCATGAGCCTTATGAAGTACAGTCTAAATTTAACGTTTTTGATCACTCTTGGCTGACTAAAACACGTTATGTCTGTTCTCAGTCATCAAGGTCATCATAGTCTAAGGAGCTTGGAAAGAAACGCGTCCGGACTTCTTTCAGTTGTTTGAAGACGTAACTTAAAGAAGTCCAGATGCTTTTCTTTCCAAGCTCCTTAGATCTGACTAAAACACGTTTGTCCTAGAGCAGCCACCATAGCTGGGATTATGCATTTTAATTGGGAGGCATAAAAACCTATTTTCTTACATCTTTTCTTCTTTTCTAACAAATAGAATAAGAAATAAAATAGAACAATAGCCCTTTATTGTCCTTGCACATATACAATGAAATTACAGATGCTCCACGCCAACTGTGCAGGAGTAAAATATAATTAGTTAGACAGTTAGATAGTCAGGAGGACTATTTACTGCACCCTAATACAAAGAAACCAGTTGACTGCAATCTACCGAGATCTAACTGTGAGGTTTTACACACTGTAATCTTTAAAGCTTCACTTTAATTCATATCGCTGGTTAAAATAATTAATTTTGAATAGAAGGCATACATTTTTATTACCTTGGCTCTTTGTGTTTGTTTATTTTTTATTGTTATAATATATGAATATTAATAGCATAAACATCCTCCAGTTTTAGGCCACCCCATGCAATTAGGGGTGGGGTTATTTAGCATAGCAACATTTAGATCTTAAGTGAGTACATTGCTATCCAAGTGTGGTCCTCATGAGCACACCCAGTAGAGCTCAGACAAAGACAAAGCACTGCACCCTAATGCTGATGTTCAGGATTAGTGATCCCCACAGAAGTGCAACTTGAAGAAAATCTCTTTCATCACAGTATTTTTCCTCCAGTCTACAGCAGAGAATTGCCAGCAGACAAAAAAAATCACTAATCTAACCCATTTAAGGTCCTCCTTTGGAACTTCTTCAGAAAAGCATGACCCATAATGCGAGTCTGGTTAATTAGTTCAGTCACAGGGGAAAGGTGGAGTCTGAGAGATACAAAGGAAATGGAAGAAGAGAGAAAGGGAAAGAAAAGAAAGGGGGAGAAAATAGAACATGTGAAATAAACAGACTGAAAAGGTAGGAAGTAGACAAGTCAAGAAGGACATGAAGGAGATAAGTGGTAAAAGGAGGATGGAGGACACATGAGGAAATGACATCAAACAGACAAAAGAGGGCAAAAGGGTTAAAGGAGAAGAAGGGGCAGAGGGGCAAAGGAAGTAAAGAAACAAGAGAGAGGGTAAAGGAAAGGAAGGGAGAAGGGAAACAAGGATATAAAAACAGGAAGAGAGAGGGTGGAGTAAGTTTTTTGATGCTGCTGAAGAAAGAGTTGGGACAGGAATAAAAACATTTTGTTTTTCTTCAGCTTGCGCACAAAGATACTGCAGACCCTGTTAAAGTATATTTTATATCCATTCACAGAAATGTGACCAACATTTGTCAGCCAGCAATCCAGCAATGATCAATCACAGCATAGCACAACACCACACACACACACAAAGGTGAAAGTGAATTGATCTTTGTCTTTCTCCCGACATAGCAGTAATCCAATCCAGGACTTTGGCATCTAGGTTAATACACACAAGTGCAACACACCCAAGTATGTGCCTGGACAGAGCACACACAAGGAAGCACACAATGTGCACTTGTTAGCTGTAAAAGCATCAGAATATTAGCAGGAATCTTCTGGCAATGGGGCAATGTGACTGTATTGGATATTTGCTTGGTTGCATACAACGCTGGGTGCTGAATATGCAGTGCATATGTGAAAACACATTTTCTACAGTGCACTAAAAGTATTGAAAGTCACAGTTGTCTATAGTGCCCTAAATAATTCAGTGGTATGGACAATACCAAGTTCACTTAGTCACTAATGGGATAGTAAGTTAACACAACTTATTCTGAAGACAGTAGAAATGCATCCTGTCTCTTAATTGTCTGCAAATTGTGGATTTTTTTTGGAGCATCCCACACTTGGCAGAGTAGTGTTTCATAATAGTAAAACTTGCAAGCTCCTCTGTTTGGGGTCAGCACAACATGGTTTGCTAAAAAAGGCTTTCATTGATTTCCTTTAACCCATTGAAGAGATGTGGAGTAACCCACCAATGATGACAGTCGAGAGTTTTCCTACATTTTCTGCCACTTCCAAAGAAAATAGTAAAAGATTCTAGACTGTAGATTTGCTAAATGAATTTAAAAAAATATCTTGTGTAGCAAGAAGGTCCTGAGTTCAATTTCATCATCAGGCCGGGGGTTTTCTGTGTGGAGTTTGCATGTTCTCCCCGTGTTTGCGTGGGTTCCCTCCGGGTACTCCGGCTTGCCCATAGGTGTGAATGTGAGCATGAATGGTTGTCTGTCCCTGTGTGTTAGCCCTGCGACTGACTGGCGACCTGGCCAGGGTGTACCCCGCCTCTTGCCCTATGACAGCTGGGATAGGCTCCAGCTCCTGCGACCCTGAAAAGGACAAGTGGAAGCAAACGGATGGATATTATACAAGGACCATACATCCACAATGGAGAACTGACACAGTGACTGTCACCACAAGATTATCCACTGCTGAGGTAAATCGAATCAAATCCACTGCAGATCTGCGAGTTACAACTTTTTAACTTTTACAATTTGTAAGTTTAAAGTTGAACAAAAATAAAGTTTGCATCTTGTCACAAATGAGAGTAAAATGAAGAATCCTGACTATGTGGATTGGCATGCTGTCTGCAGAGGTCATGCTGGCCTCCTAAGGGGGAAAAAGTCAGTCTTTTACTGATACTGTAAATCTTTGCAAGGGTGCTAGTTTCCTTTCAAATAAAAAGTCACTTTACGGTTGCAGTTGTATACAGCAGCTCTCTTCTACTACAGACTTCACAAGTGTTGTTTTGTTTCTCGATTCCAAGATAAACTGAGATTAATATTTTCATTTGTCTGTTCTCTCCAGGTACTCGGGCTTCCTTACACAGTCCAAAGACATGCAATTAGTGGGGTTGGGTTCATTAGTGATTCTAAATTGCCTATAAGTGTGATTGTGAGTGTGAATGGTTGTCTGTCTCTCTGTGTTAGTCTGCCATCAGACTGGTGACCTGCCAATGGTGTTCCTTCTCGCCCTATGGTAACTGGAATAGACTCCAGCATCTAATATAATACAATATAATACATTTCATAGAACAATTTTAAGTATTTATCCAAAGTAAAAAATCCCCTCCCTTAGAGATAGGGTGAGAAGTGAGCCAACTAGAAGGGGCTCAGAGTAGAGCCACTGCTCCTCCACATTGAAAGGAGCGAGAGATGGTTCGGGCATCTGACAAGGATGCCTCCTGGTCAACTCCTGGATGAGGTGTTCTGGGCCCCGGAGCAGATCCAGGACACGCTGGAGAGATTATATCTCTTGGTTGGCCTGGGAACGCCTTGGTGTCCACCCAGACTGGAAGAGGTGGCTGGGGAGAAAAACGTCTGGGCTTCCCTGCTTAGGCTGCTGCCCCTGCGACCCGGGCCCAGATAAACGGAAGAAGATGGATGAATAGATAAATAGATAAAAAAAAGGCCCGGGCTAACTTGGCTAGCTATCTGATCAAGTTCGCATTTGGTCCAAATCTATCTGTGTTCACTCTATTTCACTTTTCACCTTGAAACTAAATAAAGTTGTGGAATTGTTCCTACTGAAGTACAAGAGTAATTTTTACAGATGTAATATTTGCGCTTCGATCCGAAACACTGAACTAAATGTCTGTAGAGTCACACGGAATAAACAACCAGCCATTCCTGCCTTCATCAAAGGCCCACGTAAAACAGCAGGCTGCAGAGAAATGCCACAAGCTAACACCACACTGCAAGTTTAATCACTGCTCTGAAGCCCCAGGTCAGGGGTTTAGCACCAAGGAGTTCAGCCAGTATTTATCCCAGTAAGAAGAGCTATGGTGTCTCTCTAGATCAGCAACACAGTTGCTGGGTCAACTGCTTTTTCATCCAGCACTTCTGGGTCACCATTGTAGCAGCAAGAGCATGACCACAAGCGATCTTTCCCAAAACACATAAAAGGCTATTGCAGATTTGTTACAGTTACATTTTGTTACAGATGACATAATTGTATAAAGCTGCTTCAGTATCACTTGAAAAGCTCAGAGCCATTACTTATGTTGTTAGTAACATCTGTAATCTTCGTACAGATGTGAAAAGGGTCTGAGATATGTTTGTGGACTACAGCTTTGATCATGATTTACAATCCACCATGAGCTGTTTCTGTGAGGAAGTGAACTTTCTGATCATTTACCAATAGTAATTTGGTGATTATAAAAAAATTTGATTCAATGATAATTATTTAATTATCATTATTGCGATCTATCACAGTAACTAAATCAGTTACTGACCTATACTGACTCATATCCCAGATGAAACAAATTGTCCCTATTTATATAAACACATATGCATGCTTGTGTATAATCTCCACATATTAAAACACTTTCTTCTTCTCCACTTGCAGAGGAAAAAACTTACTGAAAGAAAGAACGATATCCCCATTCTCGACACACAAACAATAAACTGCACACACACACACACACACACACACACCCTGGAGGCACATGCCTCAGAGGGCAGAAAGCACAAAACAATGCTGCACCTCCTGTCTTGTGAGACACATTATTTAACTGCACAGAGGAAGGCGGAAGCAACGTTTCTGCAAAACTGTGACTAATGCCAAAAATTTTGATTACACATGCTTGTACTCAAAGTTTCCTGCGCCTTAGCTGGTGCCAATGTTATTTTTCAGTGGTAAGAAGATTTTGAAATATTCTGCAATGATGCACAGCGTTAGGTGTGCAACAGCATCAGTTTGAATGAGTTTGTGGAGATTAAAAAATAAAATAAAACATGTAAATAAACTGAAACAAAATGTTATCCATGTTGCCACTCCCACATAATTTGGTCATAGACACAATGGTAACCTCTCTGTTTCAAGCAGGGCTGCAGACAGACACACAGCTCCTCAACTCATTAACAGCTCAAGTAGTTAATGTTCATGTACACCAAGCATGACTTTAGGAGGAGTTTCATAGGTCAGGTTTCAACAACCTGACCTGTGCACATATTAATGTTAGCCACTTAACTATTAGTAATTACCCGACAGCCACCTGTTACCCATGTGTTACCATGAACATAGCGGCTAGTATACTGTAGTTGGAATGACAGAGCAGATTACAGACACACAGAGTGTGGACAACTAATCTGAGCAAAGAATAGAGCAAATCTGGAGCAGAGCAGCCAAATCAGATGGGTGAAGCTGAAGAGCTGAGCTGCAAAGAGCAGAAGACTGAAGTGGAGCAATGTGAACTGTGGATGAGGGATATTCTGCAGGCAGATGTGGATAAACGATGAACTGTTTTTCATTGTTGTAGCCAACTTTATCCAAAGGTTCCTGGTAGCGTTTCCACAATGCTCTTCTTCTACAATTATGAAATTATTTAGATATTTTGTATTGTGTTGTTTGTTATACTCTTTGCTTATTCGTAGGTTCTAAATGTTTACAATTTATAATAAAATAATTTTTTTTAATTGTAAAACCACTAAACTTGAACTGAAATGCTGAATTTTGTTAAACCTAACTTATAGTTGGGGAAATATATTGGAAACAGACCCAAAGCAAAACTCTTACTAAAACTAAAACAATTTAATATTTTTCTAAAAG
This sequence comes from Haplochromis burtoni, assembly GCF_018398535.1. Classification (NCBI taxonomy): domain Eukaryota; kingdom Metazoa; phylum Chordata; class Actinopteri; order Cichliformes; family Cichlidae; genus Haplochromis; species Haplochromis burtoni. The sequence continues at coordinate 183,714 of NW_024582957.1, read as the reverse complement.
ATTTTTAGTTTATCAAGTCTTGGAAAAAATCCTGCTATTTAAAGGGAAAAGCAGCTAGCTCTGTAGGCTAAATGTAGCTTAGCAGCCTAGCTTACAGAGCGCAGCCCAGTGTAGCACAAACATCAGACTAACAAGGATCTAACTCTGAAACAAAAAATAGGTTAATTCATGAAATACTGAACGATCTCACTAAATTCCGCTATAACTAAAGTTAAAGTGCCAGAAGGCTTTCCTGATTTGGTTTTCTAATTTGTCAAGGGTGGTGCTGAAAAGACACTTGGTTTTGAGCCTGTGTAGACTGTGGTCATAGTTAGGGTCACTAAAACCAGTGAAAGTTCAGCCTGGAAGCAATTTCCACTAGCCATAATGTGTTTTGATAGGACTATTTTCATAAACTTGTTTTAGGTTCTGAACATTTGGCCTTGAGGATATCATTAAGAGGTCAGCAGGTTCATACGAGAAGAAAACTGTAAGAAACAGTATTGATTAGACCTCTCTTCATGTGACCTGGGGCGTAATCTGAGCTGGAATTAACAGGCAAATTCACCGATGTTCCATCCCTCTTTGTCACTGATTCCACTGTGGTTAAGGGGATCAGTGCTGTCAATGTGTTCCAGCTTAGGAAATACCTTGATTACAAGGCCTGGAAATAACCTAATCTACTGTAACTCTGAACCTACCTCCTTCATGCATCTACTTGTATTTTTATGGAACTGAAAGAACGCAGACTGATCTGAAAACGAAAGACTTTCTGTCAGGGTATATTCATCATCTCTAAGAGGTTTATTTAAACTTGGTCATATCCCGAGCTCAAGAATCTTCATAGTATCAAATTCAAGTGTTACTAGTAGGGCTGGGCCATATCATACCGTTCACGGTAATACCGGTGTAATGTTGGGCAACGATAAGAAAATGAAATATCGTGATAGGTGGGTAAAATGTGCATGCACAGTGCCTTTGTTTACATACGCACATGGCGGCGACGCAGAATGAGAAGAGCGAAAGTGGATCGTTGAATGAAACGGATGAACCAGAATTGGTTTGTAAAAATGCTGCAACTTCAGTGGTGTGGAACTGGTTTGGCTTTCATCCGTCAGATACACAACAAAGCACTATTTTTGGTAGCGCATGCTAGCAGGCCGTGGTTATTACCGTGTTTTTTTGGAAAATACGGCGCACTTAAAATCAATCCTTTGATTTTTCTGAAAATCGACAGTGCCCCTTATAATCCCGTGTGCCTTATATATGACTTCTGGTTGTGTTTACTGACCTCGAAACGATTTTATGTCGTACACGGCGCTCGAAAATCTGTCAAATGTTTCAGTACGACTTTGCTAAGCTATGAAGCTGCACCGCTTGATGGATTGTCGGAGTATTACGGCTATCGTAGGCAGGAGCCTCGCGGAGTGATAGTACTGTGCTTCAACATAATATTACCGTATTGGGTGTGTATAACCTCTTTTTAGGTTTTGTGGATATTATACGTGGTTATGCTGAGGATATGTCGGCCAGTTTCCACTGGAAATGCATTTTGGTTAAACTGTCGGCAAGGAATTTGCATTTGCACTGTTAAATTTTCATATAACTTTAATGCACTTAAAAAAGCTGCTTGTTTAAGTGAAAATACATTGATGTTTTTATTTTTTTATTTTTTTTGCACTAATAAAGTTGAGGAGTATTTTGTCTAGTTTCAATTATATCGTCAGCTATATCGTTAGCGCAAATTTTCAAATGTAAATCGTGACAAATATTTGGTCATATCGCCCTGCTCTAGTTACTAGACAACCGCACTGTGGATCTCTCTTTCCTTAGTTCTTTATTTTTTCTTAAGTACATTATCTGAATTGAGGCCTGGAACTTCATCTATGAACAGTCCCATTGGGTCACACTGGTTCTGGAAGGACAGTGTGGTTTGAGATAAAGAATGAATCAGGTTTGTCTGTTTCACTGTTTGGTGAAATGTGACCAGTACCTCAGGATAAAAGAGTCAAAAATGCTAAACATACATATGCAATTAACACATTAAAGCTGGATTATGAGTTTACAGCTGAAGGACATTTAAATATGTTGCCTATTGAGATCTGCTATTTGGCAGCTGCAATCCCACACACACACACAAGAAGCAAGAAAACTAGAGAACTATTCCTGAAAATTAGTTAAAGAAGAATAAATGTGGTCATACCAAGACTTGTACAAACCCTGGTTTTGCCTTCTGTACTGTATTTCCAATGATATTTGCACATGGCTCAAGAAATTGTTGCACTTATCACTTATTTTCCCAGAAAAATATGAAAAAATGAGGATTGGCTTGAGACTTTTGCACAGTAATGTAGGACTATGGCAGGGCCAGGTAGTAGACTTGTAATTCTTAACATTATTTTACACTGAGATAAAGATAAGGGGAAAAGTCAGAACAGGACAGTAACGGGATTGTGATCTGGAAAATATCAAAAATCAACTTAATCTAGTGAAAGGAAAATATCTCAAAACATAACTTTCGTTTTCCAATAACATGCTCAATCATCAAAACAAGCTGCCAGTGCTCCAAGCTTCCTTGTTTTCAGAAACACCCTCTGTAAAGATTAATGAACACATCTCTTCGAAATAGACTTTTTTTGCTAGCTAAACACACAAATACAACAGCACCTCTTCAACAGATAAAGCTGTTTATCAGAAGCATACTGATCCTGTGTGTGCAGACCAGCTGTCAGCATGCTTAGGTAGAGATCTGAATCCCTAATCACATATTTTACCAACATTCTTCATCAGCTAAAAAGTTACATCTATCAAAATGCATCACACAGAAAGGTGACAAAGTCGCAGAGTAATGCCATCTCAGGGTTGTCTCTGTCTCCATCAGATTATAATGGTGTGCACACTGCAGCACTCTCATTGATGCCTCCAACAGCCACGGTTTCCTCATTGAAGCTGAGGACAGTCCATTTTCCTGTCTTGAAGAACCCAATCTCTTTCCCTACTAATACTCACATTTCTACTTGCTTTGGATTCCAAGTTTTAAAATCTGACATCTGGTAAAAGACATCAGGAAACAGAAATGGCGGGGAAACATGTATGCATCATCAAACATGCATCTTACTAGAGTCTCAAAATAATAATTATTTATACTGGCCCTTGGTGCAGCTCCTCATTTCATCAAGAGTCATAAAGTGAGCAATTTTAGCTCCTTTCTCTTAAAGGCCAGTCTCCCTCCCTCTTTCCTCTGATTGTCTTTGCCCCCACAGACAGTGTTTGAACAACAGCTGGGTGGGACTGCTGTGCTTACAGCCTTTCACTGACATAATTAAAATCCAAAAGTAGAAAAAAAATGTTGTAGTCTGAATCGTAAGTGTTTACTCATTTCTTTAAACAATTTTTAACATGAGTACACATCTGCAATGATACTAACTCACTGGCCACTTTGTGAGGTACAGCAGTTTAGCTACTCATTATGGCAAATACACACACATGGCAGACAGTTCATATGATCACAATGACCTGCTGAGGTTCAGGCCAAGCATCAGAATGAAGGAAAGGTGCTTTGAAGTAACGTTAAACATGTCATGGTTGTTGGTGCCAGATGGGCTGGTCTCAGTATTTTAGGAACTGCTGATCTACTGGGGTTTCCCTTAACAACCAAGGTTTACGGAGAATGGTCCAAAAAAGTGAAAATAGCCTGTGAGCGACCTTGACCATAGGTCAGAGGACAGCTTTGAGCTGATAGGAGGGCTACAGTCATTAAAATAACCACTCGTTGCAGCCAAGAGCATCTCTGAATGCAACACAAATTATGAACCAGATATGCTGCAGCAGCACAGGCGTTACTCCTGCCAGCTAACAACAGGAAACTACAGTTCACACAGCCTCACAAACTTCAACAAAAGAGGAAAAAAACATTTGGATGATAGGGTCAGGATGGAGCCGTCCTGCTGGCATCAATGGCTCATGCTGTGGAGGCTGAGCTGAGTTTGAACACCACTGCCTACCTGAGCATTGTTGATGACCTTGTCCATCCCTTTATGACGACTGCCTACTCATCTTCTGTGTGTTATTTGTGAGCTATAACACATCCATTTGTAATTTACCCTTAAGCAAATTTATGTCTTAACAACATTTTATTTACTGCCACACCTCATGCCGAGGAGCTTTCTCGCATTAGGAACTTATTATTGTGGAACTTGTGTTGCAAGTTTAGCTCTTGGATTTATTTGCACAAGCAAACCAGAATGGCACTTAACTGCCTAGTTGACACGACACACAGACTTCAAATAACGATCAACCTTTTTGTGCCACAGCTGGCAGCACCTCACCAGAAGTCAGGCCTGCTGTAGACACACAGGCATACAGTCATTGCAGAGCCACATGATGAAAAGAGCCACCAAAGCCACTGTGGGTGTAGCTGCAACCTAATTAACCCACATAATATCATTTCTCAAAGGGATTAAAGCTGAAGCTTTGTCTAAACTTCAGATTCTAGTCTTTAATGTAGAATCTGTTATCTAGGTGCGTTCTGGTGCCCCTTTTGCAGCAAAGAGAGGGAATGAACTATTTTTATGTTCTAACCGATTATAAATACACTTTAACCATATATTCCACACCTGATCACATAATAACAAACAAAAACAAAAAAGCACCATTACCTGAGACAAAGAAGAAAGGCACAGTATTGATCAGCTAACTGGGTTTTATGATGATCCTTTTAAAAGATATTATAGAAAATATTATTGGAATGTTTCTATTAATACTAAAACATTTGCGTTTGTGTAGTTAAAAAACCGCAGTGTTTAATGTAAAATAGTCTAATCGGTCTTACCCGTGCTGCTCATGGTGCCAGTCAGATATATTCTCCAGTCAGATGATGCACAGTAAACAAGTCACTATCCACATTAACAGTACATGGATGCAAAGCGCGCAAGCTTCAGTGGCAGCCAGCCGAATGAATGACAGAGAGATGTTTACACGGGAAAGTGCAGCAGAGAGTCCGGCTGTGCCTGGCTGCTGACGCCGCACAGATTTCCACAAACAGCTGCACCGTGAGGACAATGTCCTGCACACACTGCAGAACTGCGCTGCCTCTCCGTACAGCAGACGGTGCAGGTTGGGTGTGGGCGCACGGTGCAGAAACGCTAGTGTCAAACTCGAAAGGAGAAGGGATTGAGCAGTGTCCGGTGCGTCATTTCAAAATAAATGTCAGTTTGAACGCTGACGGTTAAGTAGCGTATCTGTGCTCTATGTTATAAAATGTAGCAGAAATGCGACCTTTATATCTGGGCTACTGGGAATCCCAAAGCTACTTTTTACTCTCTGTTTGTGCGAATTTGATCTGAAAATATAATAAATATATGGAATATATGTATAACAAATAAATACTGGCAAATGTTTTTGTTGGAACTTGTTATTCTGTTTAGATTTTAGGGGTAAGCGTCTCGGGAGAGTTTTTCCATCACTCAAATAAAAGAAAACATTTGGAGATGATCGATTCCTTCTTATTTCACTAAAATGTATTTTACTTTGAAGACATAAACTGCAAGCTTCCTGTTTGGATTTAGGTAACAGCGGCCGTATTGTCTCTTGAAGCTTCAGCATCCAGCCGGCAGTTCCAGAGCAGTCATCGGGCTGACAGCGCCACTGCGCTCATGGCTCGGGATTTATGGGAATTGTATTTTTCTTAAAGAAAACCCGCCGTGTAATGACAGAGTATCCAGCGGTGGACTACATTCCTCCTGGTATAAAGAAACCTCATTGTAAAAGTCGTCTTTGATTTTGAATACTTATTTCACAAAAATTCATTCTAATTTGAAATAAATCTGTTGCTAAATATACAGGTAAGGAAAGGGTTCTGTGGTTCAACACTAATATATTTAATGATTTTTCTTAAACTACTGCTCCTTGGACAATCAATGTCCAATTAATTATAAAATAAATTATGATTTTGCATGTGAATTAAAGTCGCTCCCTACAATAGCATAAATTCCTAAAATATATTGATAACACATCGGATTTTATCATGATCTTACTCCTATTAACCACTACCAATACAATTAACCCCACACAACTGAAATTCGTAAATTTTGACAACAATTTCAGTCATCATCAAAGTAAACTGGACCAATGATCTTATTTCAGCTTTTGTTTTGCCTTCTGCGACAACGTGGTTGTGACGTCATATCTCCGCGACAAGAAAAGGGCTTCATGGGCACGCCATCATGTTGAAAGGTTTAAAGCTAAACTTTGTTGTTGCATAAAATCGACAGAATGGATGTAAACGAGGAATATGGCAACAGTTACGGAATAGAAGTTATTCTCGGTGAGGGCGGGAAAACAGCCCCGTGTTGTTCTCATGGTAAGTTTACTCAGAGTAAGCCAAACTGAGTTTGATGTCTTATTTTAAAGTTGCTTAGCCTTTTTATTGATATACTTAGAACAAGATTGTCTGTGATATTATACATGTAATCAAGGTATTTTAATATATCCTGCCTATAGTAGCTAGCAGTAATAGGGGTGTATTTCTGAAAATGAAATCTACTACATGTGTATATAGTACACACGCTTACAGGTGTCGTGCCAAGGAAGGCATCTCCGACAGAGTTTGTTTACCCTTCGTCTCCAGCATCCACTGGGTTGTCCAAATCACGGACAAACGGTATCTCTCATTCTTCATTTTTAGTTCACAAACACTTCTTATAATGACTAACTACTCCTGAAATTTTGGAGATGTTAGCTCTTTATACAGCAAAGTTACAGCTCCCCACGCTGGGGGAACAAATTCCGTCGTGGATACGTACCTTGGCACGACCGGTTTGGACTTTCTTTTTCAGTGATCAGTGGTTGTTGATCAATGGTCACGAGAATTTGCATAATTATGACCTTTGTTCCTTCAGTGGGCTGGTTTCAGTCATTATGCAAATGTACTGTTTAAGTCTGGGGAAACCTGCAGTCAGCTGAGACGGAAGACGTCACTTGGATGATGACGAAACGTTTCTCCGTCCAGATGAACAGAATCAACTTTTGGGGACTTTATTTTTCCTTTAAAATTGCTTTGATTCTTTGTGCCACACATACTGCAGGGTGCAGAACAGGGCCGTGCAGAGAGGTTTAAAGGGGCGGGTGCTCAAAGTTAAAAAGGGGCACATTGAACCAGGCTGAATAACAACAACACACATTCATCAAGAATCTAATATGGGAAGGGCAGGGCTGTGTTGATCTGAGACTGTAGACATTAAAAAGTCCATAGGAGAGATGGTAGCTGATTAAACAAGTGTCATGAGATAATAACAAAATGCAAAGATTGGTGACAGCGCTTGGAACCATAAGGCAACAAAAAACTGTGAGAAATAATTTAGGCTCTGCCTGTGAATCACTCTTTGCTTCTCTTCTTCCTTCCATCCCATCATTTCATATATCACTCTCCACTTGCTGTCTATCTGAGAACAAGGCACAACTTGCTATTGCAATAAACTATAATCTAATTATCCACACCTAACAACTCCAGCACTTAATCTATAATAAAATGATGACAGAAAAATGTTATAGCCCTGCCTTTAGTAGCCTCACACAGCTCCTACTGTTTCCTCCTCATGTCCTTACCAGCCATGTCTGGACAATGTTATATCATGAGTAATATTTTTTTAAAAATCCATCTAAATAAAACACACACATGCACACACAAGTGACATTTTAGACCTTCTTCAGAATACTGTATATACTATGGGCATCATGGTGCTGATCCAGAATCCTTACATTATTATTTATTACTAGAGCTACAATAATAAAGCAATGAGGAGGGGGAAGTAATAAATATGAAATAATGTATTTATGATGATTCCATTTGTTTCACTATCCACTCTGTGCAGGGCAAAGCTTATTACATTTTTAAACTGTAGAGATACAATCATTTTACTGCTGTAAAATCCAAATTTTGTCTTATTTAAAATATAAATCTAATATAATCTGCTTCTTAATGTATGTTCTTTAAAATACAGCGTGTGTTTTTTAATATATTATAATTATAATAATTATTATGTGGACATGCATATTAGATCGTTTTTTAGTGAAATATAATCCCTCCAGAAAGGCAGGAAAAGCCCGGAAACTTACTTTAAAACTAAATATGTTCCCTAAAACGGTGACAGAGCTACAGACCCATGACAGCCTTACACAGGTAGCCAGCAGCTATGACCAGCACTACTTGTGCAGTTAATAAAAGGACAGGTAATGTTTGTCGCGCTGTTGCACACACAGCACGCTCGTTTGTTTCAGTTCGTCAGTTGCAACAAGACAGCTTACCAACGTGTACGTAATAAGCTAATGCTCCTGTGTGCTACACACTACAGTGTACGCTGTACACCTACTTACTGGTTTTGTCGCATCAGTCTGTGTCTCTGAGTTAACTTGTGTTTCTCCTACTGCTCCAGACCGCTAAAAATGCGCGTGCTCTTTGTGAGCTCGTTCCCGGCTCGTAACCAGCGCGTTCTGCCGTCAAGGGCGATCATTGGTTAAATGTGATCATGTGACTGATGCAAGCCAGATCCTTTTATTTAGCAAAACTGTGATTAATAGTTAAATATTATTGTTGAGGGGCACAGACAGGACTCCGCACGCACACACACATAAAAAAAATAAATAATTTTTTTTGAAAACGTTGCCTCAACAAAAGGGCACTTTGGGCACCCATCTCTGCACGTGTCTGGTGCAGAAAACATTTCTCACATATTTTGGTTGCAGTCGCAGTTGTCTGCTATACATCGTTTGACCACATCTCTATGGTGCTCTCGGGCCATTTGAGTAGACTGAACTCATTGTGAGGTTCAAGAAACCAGTTTGAGATTATCCAAACTTTGTGACACGGCTCGCTATCCTGCTGGGAGCAGCCATAAGAGAATGGACAAGGTGGCAGAACTGGAGTAGGCTGTGGTGTTTAAATTATCAGCTGGTACTAGGGAGCCCAAGTGTGCCAAGAAAATAAGCTCCCACACCATAACACCAGCAGCACCCTGAACTGTTGATACAAAGCACATGCACCCATCACTTCATGTTACTTACACCAAATTTTGCTGTCCAAACATCGCTGTAGAATTCTTAAGTCATCAGACCAGCCAATGTTTTTCCAAATTTGTGAGACCATGCTCAAAGTTTTGTAGACTCACTTACCTGTTCTTAGCTGAAAGGAGAGGCACCTGCTGAGGTATTATGTTGTGCATTCAGACATGCTCTTTTGCATGCCACGGTCAGCTAAAAGCAGATTAACTATTCTTCTCTGGCTTCAACGCCATCAGGGAAGCAGTTTGGCACAAAGTACTGACCGTTTTCTGTAAACCCTAGAGATGGTTGTCTCAGTGGGAACACCAACTATGCTACATTCAAAGTGACTTAAATTACTTTTCTTTACGATTTTTATGCTCAGTTTGAATTTCAAAACTTTAAATACATTTAGTTACTGCCATGCTATTGGGCGATTAAATATTTCTGTTTAATGAACAGGTGAGCTGAAGACTTTAGTCCATGTTTGTGTGACCTTCCGGGGTTAGAAATGACCCATATTATTCTTCTCTGTGGAATATAACAAACGTTTAACAACTTTGTATATGTTGTCAGGTCCTACCTTGCTGTTTGAGAAGGTTTGTAAAGGAGGAGAAAAAAGTCGGAGGTTTTATGCATGTTCGGCCTGTCGAGATAGAAAAGACTGCAACTTCTTTCAGTGGGAAGATGAAAAGGTAGGCTTACTGGAAAATTCCAGAGCTCATGATAAAACGATGTAAGACATCGATCAGTTTGTTTCAATTCACTTGCGTCAAAGGTTTCAGAAGCCAGGCTGCTGGCCAGAGAAGCAGAGAGCCAGTCAACGAGGCCCCCTTTCCCCCATAAGGAGTACTGCAGCAGGTGAGATTTTATACTCATTTTGCTTATCTTAGGCTGTTTATAAAGCTTCATTTTATTTATTTAATGCTGATTTTGTATGGGATGACTTTTAGGATATTTGTATCTTGTCCTTCAGATTTCAAAAGTTTGTGTCGCTCCCTCTGGACGAGAAGAAGTTCTGTCAGGACTGTCAGATTCTGCTCCTGCCAGACGAGCACAGCCTTCACTCTGCTCACATATCCACTCCCATTACTGCAGCACAGCTGAGGAGGCCCAGTGCACTGTTGCGTCCCCTGAACAACAAGAAGAGCAACGCACAGTACCTTTTCACGGACCGCAGTGCAAACTTTCTCTTGGATACTTTAGCAGGTCTGGGATACAGGAAAATACTGTGTGTGGGCACACCCAGGTGAGACAGACACAAGTGTGACCTTTGAATGTATCAGAAAATTTGTCTCGGTTATAGTGAAGCATCTTGTCTGAACTGCCTCGATGAATCAGTTCATCTGGTGACTTAAAGCAGAAATGGAGCCATTATGTAACCTAAGGTTTCTAATTTGACTGTGACGAGCTCAACTATGATGATGGAAACACACTAACCAAGTCCTCTCTGCTAATGTACATCTTTCTGTACAACTACACTTCGTGATCTCTACACCCTTGGAAAAACACTACCTTCTGTTACATCACATTCTCAAGAAAGTGGCAATGTAGGATTTTGAAATTCATACCATAGGTGCATCTAGTACGAGGCTGAGGGGTAGCACTGGTGATCACCTGAATTTTTACTTAATTTTGGAGAAGTCTCTCTGTCTATTCCCACTGCAGCATGACTTTGCCTTCACCGTGGGTCACTGTAGGTATGGCATTTGACAGGTGATACATCAATTATGTGTAACTGTCATATACTGAAGGCTAAATATTTTGATTAGTCAAATCTCAGTTAAATGCTTTAAATGTTTAACGCTTACAGATGTGTTTTTCATCAGTAATGAGATTGTTGCCTTTTGGGTCAGACTGCAGGAGCTGATCAAGCTGCAAAATCTGGAGCAAAAGCTTGAGCCAATAAAGAGTCTCTTGCTGGACATTGACTTTAGGTAAGTTTGCTAATTTATGCATCAGTTGCTGCTTTCCTGTATATAATAAAGCGTTCCAGGTGTTTGCACAAAGGCTATTTTGTGTATATAAAATCAAGGTGAGAATGAATTGGACTACATTTCACTGAGTCTAACATGTTTATACTGCAATATTCACCCTCTTTGTGCATTTCAAAGAATGATGACTGAGCAGAACATGGTGGCATTTGAAACCGATGCTAATGTTTCATAATGAGAGAAGATTTCAGGACTGACTGAACGAATATATATGGACTGGCAGTACGTTTCATGACATTACAACCTGATCATCAAGGCCAATTCCAGCTGTCATCAGCCAGTAGAGTAGTGTAGCTTTAGTTACTATGTCGCAGTCTAAATTCTGCTATGTAGCTTTTCAAGGTAGTTGTATGAAAGGTTGTGTGTTGCTTTATGGAGAAGTTACCACAGGATGTGGGAATCTGAAGTTTAGCCATTCTTGAAATACTGTTGAATGACAGCCAGTTGTTGACTATATACAGATACCATCACAACTATTTGGCTACTTGAGAAATACTGGTTTTGTTTAACTGGACCTCCTTAAATTTTAATTGAATACCACTGGGCTTGATGTTCCACATTGTTATAGTGGTGTGGTCAGACTTTTTCATGTTCTTATCATGGGCATTGAATGTCAGGGTACTTTTTTAAAAGATTTTATCGATCTTTTCTCAGTGTGAAACCATTGTAGAAGATACATTTACCCCTTAATGCCTAGTGTATCATATGTGATACAAATTAAAACTCATATGTTCAAATAAATATTTCATTTTTTTTATTGCCAAAAGATTAAATAAACACTCCATAAATCTTTTAAAAAAAATGAGCAGTTATTTCATGGATCAGGCTTCAAAGGTCAAAAGCATATATACAGGCACAAATATGTACTTGTGTATATTTGAGCCGATGACCCTGGAATCAGATTTGGGGAGGATTTCATCAGACTTTCTGAACTTGTGTAAATCTATAATCCTTTGTAGAACCTACAGTTCCGAGTTTTCCATTGTTCTAAGTTTTGGTCTCATGAGTGCTGTCAAGCAAATCCTTTTTTTATGCTGGCAAAGATAAACTACCAGTTGTAGTCAGTTGATCAAATTATTTACAGGCCCTGTCAAGGTAAAAATAATTTCAGTGCCATCTGTTAAAAGATTTAAGTGTATATTTGAGCCTTTAGTCATTAAAGCTTTTATGCTGTACAATCGTTCTACGTAGTTCAAAGATATAGCATTCATAGCATTCATCACAATGATGAGCATATGTAAACTTCTAAGCACAACTTTATGTAGAATATGATAATGGTATCACAGAAACTTCTGGGAACAAAACTCCAAGTGGTTTGGCCAGACCTGATTGTCCGGTGGTCTCAGGAAGCGTATGGCGGGGTACAGGGGTTGAGTGAACTGGTGATGAGCTCTGTCGAACACCGGTGTCATGGCTGCTGAGAACTTTTGCAGGACAACCATGTTTTTTGCATCGTAAAATATCAGCTGGCCTTTGTCATAATTAACCCACACTCCCACTTTTCTAATTGGAGTCTGCCCCACTCCTTGACATGATATGTGCCGGTTGTTGTGCCACGCGGTCAGATTGCGGTTCTGAAACTCTACGCACCATGAGTTCCTGTTTCGGCCCAGCTTGGCGCCCTTGTCATTGCCCTTTCTCTCAAGGGTGTCATAGGCTACACCCACAGCCCAGGCTGAGCAGCAGCAGACATTTACCTCCCAGTAACTCTGACCTGCTGTGATGGGAGAGGACCCCAGAGCACAGCATACCTTATCAAACTGAAGGGGATGTTCTGGAGCTGGGCAAGCAGAGCCAGAGAAGGACATGCCCCGCCCCTCTGATGTCACTCTGATCAGATTATGGCAAGACTGCCTGTCGATCATTATGGGGAAAGAATCTGAAAAGAATGAAATTAATGAGATTTTGATCTTTTGTTATTATCAGAGTTACTGTAAACAAATTGTAAACAAATGTATTATTACTCGTGATTGTAGCAGATGGCGCCGCATATTTGATTTGACAGGCTATTAGTGTTACAGGGTGGGGATGGGGGGGGGGAGGTCAAATTGCTTAGGAAGTGGGCTACTGGAGCACAGCATACATGGAAATGGACTGACAATATGGAACTGATGGAATGCTTCTAATGACAGAAGACCAATGCATGTGGGAACTATGGACAAGTAGAAAGCCAACATCCACACTTATTAAGAAGCACCTGGTGGCTCAGTGCATTAGCATCAACAGCTCAGCAAACAGCTGATATCGGCTATTTGGATCTACTAAGTTGAGAGTTGATGGATTTGATGCCATGATCATCAATACCTATAGTTTGACCTAAACACCATCCAACCCAACCAGTTTTTTCACACAATGACTGATTTATTTGTATATGCAGCAAATGAGTAATCTGGAGCAGACATCTACTGTAGATTGCAGGGGGGGGAAGAAAAACGTTTATTTTTTTTGGTGTTATTTTAACCAGATAAAGCATCCCTTGGTTGGCCTACTTTGTTCTGTCATGCTCCCAAAGTACACCTAACTTCACTCACTCTGCTGCTGTAAATGAGTTAGCCTGATAGCATGTAGATGTAAGCATCTTAGTACCTAAGAGTAGAGTCTTCCTCTGCAGCCTGGCCTTGAGGTTTTTGGCGATGGAGGAGAGTGTTTTTAGAAGCCTCTCAAATCTCTCTTCATTCAGCCTGATTTCCTTCTCAGACGTGTCTGGCTTCTTAAGGCTGGAGGAGTGGTGACAAAGATCAAAGTGAGGCACAGAGGTGTGATTTAGACCTGTACGGGGATGAAGCAGCAAAGGTAAAAGGTGCAGCGATTTACCTTGCAGTCTCAGAGTGACCCTTGAGATGAGACATAAGCAGAAATACTGGTTAAAATAAAAGAACACTACTTATAGCTTTGTTATTGAGCTGTATGTAAATCAGACCTGCTCGCCTTCCTTCGCTGTGGTGCTTTTACTCAACGTTCTCTGTATGCTGCTGATGCTCTTGGTGACCTGATCGTGGTAGTTATCCCACTTCTTTAGAACCTGGTCCAGCTTGGTCCTTGTATGCCTCAGGTCCAGCTCCAGAGAGTCCAGGATCACCTGTTCATCCTGCTTCAAAATGCACCGCATGTTCTCAAAGTGCTCTCGAACCTGCTGCTTCATGACCTCTGTGGTCCTCTTCAGGAAGGAGCATGATTAAGAGGACATGTTATTAGGGATTTATTATATATCATTGCTCTGTTTGCAGTCCTTGGACTTGGTGGTCAGAAATGTATTAGGTAATTTTTCAGTGCTGGTAGTTTTAGGTTTTTACTTACAGAGAGATCGGCCTTGCGTTTCTTCAGAGACTGGATGCGCGCCTCAGTCTTGGACGTTTCAGCCTGCAGCTCCTGGATACGTCTGGTTAACTGCTCCTGCAGACAACAGGACACTTTTTGTATCATAAATGATCTAAATGATCGGTCTTTGGCACCTGATGATTCTATGATCTATCTATCCCGTCATACTTGTTAATCAGTTCCTGCTGTTCTTTAAAGAGTTCGACACTAAACTGAGATTTATATGACAGTATTCCTTTTCTTTTTTTGGGGCTGCTGGTTGCTGAGCTCTTGAATAAAGAAAAGTTTTATAGAGAGAAAAATACTTCATGCAGCATTGCATTCGCGCCCTGGAGTTCCCCCACCCCTGACCTACAAGATGTTAATCCACAAGCCGGGTTTATGGAGATTGGCAGCACTAGAGCGACTTATTAATATTTAGCAGCTAGTTTTAATGCTATAGCCGATTGGTGTATGTTCCAGCCAATCAAAACATCTGTACCTGAGAGGGTTGTGCGGTTTTGGCAGCCTTACGCTGTAGTTTGGGTGAACGAGAAAAAGGTTGAATAGTGCCGTCACTGCTGGCGTCCAGTGGAGTGAAGCTCAGCCCGTCTTGCAGTAGGCTGTGGATGCCTTCAGAGGGCGCTAAAAGATTAGTGTAAACGGCTGTTGACGTTCCATTACCGAGGGAGCACGACTCTCTTTCTGCCATTTCTGAGGACTGAACAAAACAATAAAAACAGATTACATTTCTACATAAACCATTCTCTCGTTTACCTTTATTTCAAAAAGCACTTTCTTGGGATTCTGCTGTGTATTTGTGTGTGTATAGATTAAATTAACTCGTCAGGGCTATGAAAGTTCGAGAAAACCTGTCATTTCATGCCAAGCCTTTACCAAAAATCTATTCCAGATCAGAGTTCCAAGTCTGACCTACTGTAATAATTTAAATAAAATAATAATAATTAAATCCAATGTTTGTTTTTTTTATTCAAGTTTCAAAGAGACGAGTCTGTTCTGTTGTGTACTGTTTAATAAGGCAGCATATCTGGACTAAAGGATATTCTTTAACCATTATCAAATAATGTTGTTTTAAGAACTTCTTACCTGAGTTCGCTGCTGTTTGTTTCTGTAACGTTGTGCTAGAAGTGCAGGATGGGTATGTTCCTGGGTAACAAGCTTCAGCTTGCAGCACATAGTCAGACACCTTATCCTTCCCTGCTGTGTTGTTACCTAATGTGCTGTATACCAGTCGTCAATAGGCTCAAACTTGTTCTTTCTTTTTTTTTTAACCAGCGTCCGGAAGCACTGAACAGTCTGTTGCATAATAAAAAGCCAAACAAAATCTTTCTGTTTCAGGTATGCTCAGTTCTACAGTCAAGATGAGTTCTGTCATTACAACATGTTTAACCATCACTTCTTTGGTGGAGAGGTAGGAGTTGAGCTGATGTCCTGCTAGTTCAGTCAAGCTTTCCGTCAACAGCCGAGTTTGATAAAGCCTTCTCTCTTATCAGTCATCCAGTGCAACCCTGAAGAACTTCCTCAGAGAGTCTGACGGGGAGAAGGTGGCAATGGTAGCCGACCCTCCGTTTGGTGGTCTGGTGAAGCCCCTGGCCAACAGTTTCTCTCTGCTATCTCACACATGGAAGAAGTTGCAGAGCTCTGGTCAGCACCGCTGTGGAACTTTCAGAATTAATTGTTTCTTTTTATATTTATGACTTGTGTCTTTCTTTTAATGGGTATAAGATGCAAAAACAAAACTTTATGCTAAAATGTTATCATAATTTAAAGTTGATATGGCTAACATGTTAGCAGACAGCAGCATTAAGATACATTTAGAAGCTCTATTGGGTGTTGGAAAGGAGGTTGGTTGAGAAGTGTAAGACTTTAAATTATACAGACTAACAGCAAAACGAGCTAAAAGAGGCAAAGACTGTAGATTTGCTTACAATTCTTTTCTCTGCAGGTTAGGGTTAAGCTAAAGTTATAGTAGCAGCAAGTCATTGCATGGCTCAAGGAAAGAGACTTTTTGTTTACTATTAGAACTATTACTTTAAATGAAGAAATCTAGTGTTTGACTGTAACATGCATGTTGTGTTTGTGTGTGCAGACAGCAGTAATGCTAACATGCCCATGATCTGGGTCTTCCCTTATTTCTTTGAGCCTCGGATACTGGAGTGTTTCCCATCATTCAGCATGTTGGATTACCAGGTAACAGCAAGGCAGCAGTTTAGAGTCATCAGCTAATATTACTCTCTGCGTACGTATAGCTTTAGGTTTTTCTAAACCAATAACATTAAGTGATGCGCTATAATATTTACTTGCATAGACACAATGAAAAGTTCCACTGACTCGTACTCTACCCCTTATTGTTTATGTTTATCAATCAAATGTGACAACAAGTTATGCGCGCTCTTAAATGGAAGTTATTTAAAATGTGCTTTTGGCTCCTGCTTCAGCTGCAGCATGCTGACTCACACATAGTTACTGTTATTAGACTACAAACCGAATCAAGGCTATGCTTTTTATCAATGCTCCACTTTCCCTAGATCCTCGAGCTTACTTTATTTATTAAATATTTCAGTGCACTTTACAGTGGAATATTATGGCCACAAAAACAAATAAAAGATTTAGAACTAGAAGTAATGAAGTTTCAGTTTTAAAATTTTCAGTTTTTCTTTTGAACCAGGTGGACTATGACAACCATCCTCTGTATAAACATGGAAAGATGGGCAGAAAACAGTCTCCTGTCAGACTCTTCACTAATCTTTCACCCAGAGACATCATCCTTCCCAAAGAGGAAGGTTACAGGTTACAACATGTTCACTCAGTTAAATCCAGACATGTTCAGAAATAATGTTGGAGATGAGAATGTCTTAAAGTATATGTGATAAAACATTTGAATAGATTGTTATCGGTTTGTGATTTGATGTTAACTAAAAGGGCTTGAGCATAGACTGACCAAAGTCATGTTTTTGGTTAACTGTGGAGAATAAAAATCATCTGTTAATTTTCTCAACTGTAAGAAAATCCTCGCCATAAAAAGGGCAAAGTTATGAGCTACATTTAAAAGTGTTTAATTAAAGATATCATATTTAGCACAAAGTTAAGAAGGCGGTTTAATGGGGAAACTAATGGATGCATGAATTCATTGGTGTTATTTGTCATTAATCCCTCAGCTTTCATTTAAAAAATGGCGTTGGGGTTTTGATTTTGGTATTTTCAAGACTTTCATATGTGAAGAAATGAACAGCTCATACCGCCAACTCCAGGTTTTCCTTGTGCAGTTAATAAAATGCATAAACACATGAGAGTTTTGTGAAACACAAACTGTCAGACGTCTGTCTTTTGTGTGTATTTAAGCAACTCTGCACATTTGAATTTAAAGTGTTTAATTTGTGAATGACCCTCTCGTTTTTAGATTTTGCCCTTTATGTGAGAGATATGTCTCATCCCTGAACAAACACTGTGCGAAATGCAACCTCTGCCCATCCAAGGTACGAAACTCGTGTGACTGCATTTTATTTTTAAACTGAAAAGGCACTGCATCAAGTTTCCGTTGAATCTTTGCATGTCACAACCTGTATTTTCTGTGTTTGCAGGACGGCCGAGAATGGAAGCACTGCTCAACCTGTGTGAAATGTGTGAAACCGTGTAGGTCGATTAATCACAGATGCAAACTGATGTGCAGTTACTGATTTCACGTCACACTTCCCATATATTTCTTGTGAATTTATTTAAATATCTTTCCTGTAAGCCTGGGAGCACTGCCAGTCCTGTGGCCGTTGTGCCCTGCCAGACCACCCATGTACCACCCGTGAAGGGAAGGAGGGCTGCTTTAACTGCGGAAGCCCAGAGCACAAACGTAAAGACTGCTCTGTCAAACACACACACAGGTTCAACAGGTGAGCCAGGGATCTGTTCCTGTTAAGGGATAAATCTTGTCACTCCACTCTACCCGTAAGATTTAATATTTACACGTCTTAACTTGCTCGTCTGTGTTTTACTCCTCCAGACATCGGACCAAAGCCAAAGTTGGAGGAAAAAAAGGATCCCCCCAGTCCCTCCTCAGACTCAAAGCAAAGAGGAAGTCTGGTGCAGCTCGCAGAGCAAAGTTGTTGGCTGGAAAGTCTCTGTGACTTCAGTAGTCAGGCAGTACCTTCTCAGCTGTGCAATCCAAAGCAATATTTTTTTCCTTTTCAGCATGGTTTTTTTTGGCAGTGGTTTAAAGTGTTGTAACAGAATAAAACTTGAAGGGCGAGTTTGGTTTGTACTTTTCTTTAAATGCTGAACTGACAAGTAAAGCTTTCTGTGGAGGTTTCCAGGTCCACAGCTAAATTTCACATCCACATAATATGGCTTTGTATTCAAGTGTTCTCAAAATACTAGCTTATCACCTTCAGCCAGTACAGAAACAAAGAGCAGTAATCAGTCCTTTTTGATCTCTGTAACGCTGCAGGTTTTTCCAGGGCCAGCTAGTGTACAGTGCAACCTATAGTGGGTCTTATGTTCTCCCCCTATAGGTGCAACTAAAGCTTTTTGCATTAATTGCCCATATAATGTAGATTGCACCTGTTTATCATTTTGACTTAGTCTAATTCAGACCAATTTCATTTACAACTTAATTTCCTACAAAATTAAGAAAGACCCCAACAATCACACAGGAAACAAGATGCATTTAGCATGTTGGGTGATTTAAAAACTCCCTTTTAACAGGAAGAGACCAGCACCAGGTTTAGAGAGGAGCAGCTATTGGCTCAAATACACCTGCTGAAAGACGTGAAAACCCAAGAGCAGCAGCAAAATGGATAGAGAATATGCTGCAGTTCACTAAAATACGTGTCCTTGTGTTCACTATAGGAAAAATGGCTTTTCTCAAGTTTTTCAGAGCTCTGGACTTAAACCTGTAGGCTTGTTTCTGCCCTGTTATTCCCTTTTCACAAGCTCTTCCTGTGAGAGTATTCTGACATTAAAGATTTTATGGCTCAAAAAATTTCAGTGCACTTCTGAGTATTTCAGCAATTTTGTAATTGCAGTTAAGAATGGCTTTATAATAGGTTTACAGTCCTTGGCAGGTGTCTTTGCACATTATAACCACTTTCTAAGAATGAACAGCAGGATCTTATGCATTTAATCGATCACTAGCATAGTTTAATTTTTCCTGTAGTTTCATTTTATAGCGTTCTACTGTTGCACCACATCTTGAGTTCATGTTTGGCCAGCTGATGGCAGCATTGTTG
>NW_024582957.1:161455-162406 GCF_018398535.1 Haplochromis burtoni | reverse complement strand
TAATTGGCAGAGGTTCACTAATCTGCAAATTAGCAATCTGAAGACTGAATATGTCATCATCTACATGATATTATCAAAAGATTCTGAGACTCTGGAAAAATCTTCATCAGTGCCTCAGGAATTGGCAGCTTGCACATCTGGAAAGGCGCTATCACTGCTGAAAGGTATATACAGGTTTTAGAACAGCATATGCTCCCATCCAGTTAGAATCACCCAGCCTAACCTCACTAACTGCATTTACTGGTTATGCTAAATTGGATGTAGGTGTGTATGACTGTCAGTCTCTATGTTAGCCCAGTGACAGACTGGTGACCTGTCCAGTGTGTACCCCACCTCTTGCCCTTTGGTATCTGGGATAGGCTCCCAGATACCAGATACCTGGAAAGCCTGAATTGGCTAAGCAGTAGAAAACAGAGATCACAAGTGATCACCACAGGATGAAGCGCTGCATGTTTGATTTGGCAGAGTTTAATTACCGGATTTCCTTCATGACACAACCCAAAGGGGATTATTTATGGCCCCAATTAAATTCAGTATATTCAGGCAAAACTAATATCTGGTGGTAAACACGAGCCAAAGGCTTCTTGAACTACTCTCCTTCATCCCAGTATACTGATATACTGGTTTGCGGAGTGGCCAAACTTTCCTGACTACACTAAATCCCTCGACAGGGTTTTTCCAGTGTGGTATTCAGCGTGCTTGAAAAATACTGAGATACCTCACATGCTCCGAGGATCAAATTTTTCCTACAGGAACAGGTATGCTGTTTGCATTGCTTCTTTTCTTGACAGATTTTTTTTTAAATGTATGGAAGTGTAGGCATTGCAAAAGCAGAAAAAGAAAAAGAAAAAAGAAAGAATTACTGTATAAAAATGGTGGGAACAAAAGGCCCGCTTAAAAATAAGCCTAAATCTGATATTTAATGCCAACCTCCTCTAAAGGAGCAGTTGG
>NW_024582957.1:150765-154323 GCF_018398535.1 Haplochromis burtoni | reverse complement strand
TTACTTGTTAAGCACCTTGGCATACCCTTGGTTTTTAAGTGTGCTTTATAAATAAAGTTTATTATTTATTATTATTATTCCAAACTGATACTGTCCATTGCTAATCAATACAAAATATAGGTAGGTCAGTGTTGTATCAGGGCACATCATGTGACCATCAGTTTTTTTCATTTGGTCAAAGGTTGAGTATAGGGTGCCATCCCAAAACTGCTCTAGTGGCTGACCCTCACAAGAAGGTCCTGCAGTCTCCTCCTCCTCAGAGTCATCATCGGATGACCTCGCCTCCCCACTGTGTGCAGCACAGACACTACATGCCATTATCAGTTGTGAACGCATCCGCACACAGTGCCCCAACAGGTTATTAAACCTCGCACAATCTGTCCCCAGAGGAGGCTCTTTACCACCATGGCACCCCAGAGCCTCCTCCACAAAGCTGGAATGGGCCGGCTCACAGCTGGGGGTGGCAGCTGCCTGCTACCTCCTTTGGATGCTCTGACAGGTACCCCTGGCCAAGGTCATGGCCAAGCTGATGAGCTACTGGCTTTGGACTCACTTTGTGGTTTCTGCAGGGAGCTATGTCAACGATGTGAACTTCCCCTCTTGTATGGGTTCGGGTCCACATGGCTGCATCAAAGAGCAACCTGGTGAAAGGCCGGTTCTCCAGCCCCATCTATCACTGTGGGAAATGCCAGTGATAGTCCTCTGGCATGAGGCACAATTGACATCACTCTTTTAGTCACTTCTGTTTTAATATCCTAGTCAGTGTTGTTCATATTCATCTGTCCAGTGGATTAAAATAGACAGCCATGGTGAATCATAGTATCGCACACTTAACTGAGGGTGAACATACTTATAGTTGATTGAACTTACTTTAATAAGCTGTTCTGGAAGACAAAGCTCAGAGTTGCTGATCTCAAGGACAATAAAATAGAAGCCAACCCAGTGAGATCATAAGCAATGCAAATGGCAACTATGGATGAGGAGAAACCCGACATCCATACCGACCAAGAAGCAGCTAGGAGCTCAATACAATAACATCAAGAGGAGACAGCTACTATCAAAGTGTTAGAGGCAAAGAGTTAGAGGTTACAATACAGTGGGAACAGTAATGAGCAATATGGAAATAATCTGAGAGTAATGAGACAGGACTGCACCTGCACCAGAGTCTGAAGTATGGACATCAATGAACTGTAGTTTGGGGTCAGACTGCATGAAACGCCTATGAAATGTACATTTTTTTCAACCTTGACATATAACTTATTCTCAAGGAGTCTTTGACGGATCTAGCAGACACAACAGCGATGCTCCTTTGGGTTCTTAGAAAAAATCAAAATGGCATCAAGGTAGATGAACAAACAAATTTGGGAAATCTCTGAGCACATCATTCACAAGGGCTGGAAACACTGCTGGAAATATGGACCCACTGGGGCAGAAAAGGGATGACTGATTCAGGCTGCCAGGAACTCCCAGATGTATGTCTCCATAATTTCTCATTCTAGACGGGAGATGTTGTACAGCTGGCTGGTGGCTCCTGGGAGAAGATCTATGGCCCCCAACATAGGGGCAGTGTTGGGGGGGGAGAGAGAGCTTTGTCTTTATTGAATATTTGGTGAAGGTCATGATTCTCAGTGGTAACAGAGGAAAGGTCAGGTGAGTGTAAGGTTATTTTTATTTATATAGCAGGAAATCACAACAACAGGTGCTTTATTTTGTAAGGTAAAGACCCTACAATAATACAGAATATGCATCTAGCTTAGCATCTGAAAGAGTTTACGCTGATCTGAAATCTGTCAAAGGTGGGCCCAGAGGCCAGTACAAACTCAAGTTACACAGGTATTTATTACGAAACACACAGGTGGAAACAGTACATGAGGGGAAATGTGCGTGGAATACTCGAGCGCAAAACTAGTAACAAAGGGAAACAGAAACTCAAGCATGGGTCTCTGAAACAGAGGGCGAGAAGAATTAGAAGGGACCATGGAAACTGGGGACAAGAGGTAATAATGCAGTCAGATCTTATATGCCTTACTTTGCAGGCAGGTGGAAAGCATCTAGGAAGGTAGCTGTATTTGGCTGGGTGAGCATCCAGAATAAAAGAGTGTGAGCTGTGAGTCCAGCCTGAAATGATCCAGCGATCCGGGATAGCGGTGGCAGGAAGGCCTGCAGATAAGGAGTTATGACCCCGTGATTACAACTAGCAAACAGGCTTTTCCAGGGAATGACAGCATCCAAGTGAGTAGAAATGCAAACTGCAAATGTTGAGTATGGTGAATCTTTATTTGACCAGGGAAAAAAATGATTAAGATTAGAAAATCTCTTTTACAAGGATGTCCTGGCCAAAATGATAAACAAGTGCAACAATGTATAAAATTATTCACATTCACCACAAAATATGAGGCAGTGGATAGAAAGTGGACCCAAATCCTTCACTGATGTTGAACACATGGGACCTCTAGCTCACCTTCACTGATGAAGAGAAGAGGAGGTTGATACCCCAGGGATGCCTTGAATGGTGAGACTGCGGTGGGCGTCGACATACTGGGGTTATGTGTGTAGTCCACACATGCCACCTGGTCACTCCATGTGGTTTGGTTGGAGGAGGCGATACGGTGAAGAATGGCTTCCAGTTCTTGGTTGGCTCTCTCAGCTTGGCCATTCGTTTGAGGATGAAACCCCGAAGACAGACTCACTTACCCTCCCAGCTGGAGCAGACACCTTCTAAACCTGAGACGTGAACTGGGGCCCGTGATCGGAGACGATGTCCTGAAACATGTTGAGTTAGTAGTAGTATTAGTCTCCGAGGCAGTGGGCAGCTTGGGTAATTCCACAAAGTGGGTTGCCTTGGAAAACCTGTCTATTATGTTGAGAAATGTGTAGAATTGTGGTGTTACCTGACGACGGCAGGAAAGCCCGTCACAAAGTCCAAGGCTATGTGTGACCATGGCCACCTAGGGACTGGTAGCAGTCGGGGCAGGCCCACAGCAGAGGTGTTCACGACCTTCTTCGGGGCACACACTGGACAGACCGCCACATACTCCTGGGTGACTTTGCTGAGAGAAGGCCACCAGAACAGATGTTGTAAGAATTGAACTGTTCGATTCTTACCCAGATGGCATGACAACCTGGCCGTGTGGGCCCAGTGGAGGATCTTCCCGTGGACCGTTGTGGGAACATATAATCGACCAGTGGGCCCTGTCCCTGGGTGAGGTTCCTGTTGATAAGCTTCCCGGATTAACCTCTAAACTTGAGTGCCCCCACAACAGACGTGGGCGGCAGAAGAGTTCTATACCTTTCTTCAGTTCTTGAGCTGGAGCAACATGGTGAGATTACCAGAGGTAATTAGTGAGACGGGTTCAGTTTGATGAGTGATGTAGGCAAACGCTTGTTTGTTTAGGGCCTTAGCTTGGATGGAAAGTTTGAGCACAAGGAGCGGAATGTGTAGCTGTTTAGCTAATCCTATATCAATGAGGTTGTGCTCGGCACCGGAATCTACAAGAACCTGAAGTGGGTGAGTGATCTGGCTGGCATACTATGACACAGGTAGCAAAATGGGGCTTA
>NW_024582957.1:128093-150187 GCF_018398535.1 Haplochromis burtoni | reverse complement strand
TATTTTGCATAAGGCTCAGTAATACAGGCAGAAACGTGGGTGTGCCATGGGTTCCCCAGTTTCACCCATTGTGGCCAATTTGTACATGGAAGAAATGGAAAACTGGGCTTTGTTGTCTGTCACGGCAGGTTACGCGAATGTGTTTGGAAACAGGACACAAAAGCAGATACTCAACTTAAACCAAAAGAGAGCCTTTATTAGGCTGATGAAAGAAAAAAAAAAACACATACCATGAACGCTAAGGTAAAAACAGAAACTAACTACTAAGCTGAGAACAGGCTATGACAACTATGAAACTGTGACCAAACTATAAAAACTATGAGACTATGGTGTAGCAAAACAGACGAGACAGAGGACTTAAATACACAGGAGGTAATCAGGGGAAGTGAGAACACATGGGGAAACAGGTGACTGAAATTTAAAATAATGATGTAGCAGGGAAGTGAAGCTAAACACTGACAAAAACACACCAGACTCTTTCAGAATAAAACAGGAAACAAAGAAAAATACAATAATCAGTGAAATAAAACAAAAATACATAAAACACTGGGTCTTAGACCCAGTACCGTGACAGTTATCCTACCCTGGAACACCACCAAGTCATTGGTTCAGGTATGTGGATGACACCTGGGTGAAAATCAAATCTCAGCACATACGAAAATTTATGGATCACATTAAATCGGTGGACCAACACATCAAATTCACCAGGGAGGATATGAAAAGCAGCAGGTTAGCCTTCTTAGACTGTGAGATTTCCATCATTAATAGGGGACATCTAAAAGCTGATGTCTACCATAAACCTACGCATACAGATCAGTATCTCATCATCAACTGGGTGTCATCAGGACGCTACACACAGAGCGAGCACCATCTCCACAGACACAGCGGCCAAGGAAGCAGAAGAACATCACATCAAGAAGGCCCTGAGTAAATGTGGTTATCCCAGCTGGTCTTTTTTCAAAGCTGGGAAGGCTCCTAAAGAAAGCTCCAGCTGATCGAGGAGAGAAGGACAACCGCTGCCTAAGCGAAAAACCGTAGTGATCCCGTTGTCATGGTACTGGGTCTATGACCCAGTGTTTTGTGTGTTCTAGTTTTATTCTTTGATTACTGTTATTTTCTCAGTGTTTCTTGGTTTATTTTGAAAGAGTCTTGAGTGTGTTTTTCGATGTGTTTAGTTTCTCTTTCCCTGTGGTGTCATTATGTTAATTTGTGTCACTGTTTTTTGGATAATGTTTTCACCACCCAGAGAGGAGATTACAAAGGCCTCTCCCTCCCCCACCTTGGTGCCTCTGATCACATCACTGTTATGCTAATGCCAGCATACAGGCCCCTGGTCAAAGTCACCAAACCAGTTTGTAAGCAGGTACGTGTGTGGTCAGAAGGGTCCTCAGAGGTACTGCAAGACTGCTTTTCCACCACAGACTGGGAGATCTTTAAACAGACCGTCACACATGACAACACCACAGACTTTCAGGAATATACAGAAACTGTCATTGCCTACATCCCAAAATGCATCGATGATGTCACAGAGACCAGGACTATCACTGTCCCGGCCAATCAGAAACCATGGCTCACAGGTGAGGTCTAAAGGCTCCTAAGGTTGAGAAATGCAGCCTTCAGGGTCGGGGATGAGGTGAGCCTAATGACAGCAAGGGCAAACCTGTCACCTGGAATCAGAGACGAAAAGGCAGTACTCCAGGAGGGAGTAGCGACAGGAGAGATACTCAGAGGCAGTGGCAAGGAATATAAACCACCACAGACTACAAGCCCACTCTGCAGACCGTGGTGACACAATCCCCAGACAGTGTGTGGAGATCCCTTGCCAAAATCAATACACGCAAAGTTCCAGGTGCTGATAACATCCTTGGACGAGCACTGACGGACTATGCTGTGGAACTCACAAATGTCTTCACAGACATCTTTAACACATCATTAGGGTCAGGCTGTCGTTCCCACATGCATTGAAGCCTCCACCATCATTACTGTACCAAAGAAGTCATCTACCTCCTGCTTTAACGACTACTGTCTGGTTGCACTCACCTCCATCATTATGAAGTGCTTTGAACGATTAGTCATGTATCAAATCAAATTATCTCTTTCCCTCAACCTGGATCCATTTGAGTTCACATACAAGTCAAACCGCTCGACCAATGAGGCAATTTCACCTGACCTTCACTCAGCCCTCACACATCTGGACACTAGAGACTCATACGTTAGAAAGCTGTTCTTAGACTTCAGTTCAGCATTCAACACCATCATTACCCAGTAACTCATTCACAAACTGGATCTGCTGGGGATCAGCACCTCGCTGTGTAACTGGCTGCTGGATTTCCTGACAGGAAGACAGCAGACAGTACGGGTCAGCAGCAACACCTCCAGCCCAATAACACTGACGGAGGCTCTCCAAAGATGTGTGTTGAGCCCCCTTCTCTTCACTCTGCTGACCCATGACTGCACACTATCACACAGCTCCAACTTTTTCATCAAGTTTGCAGACGAAACATCTGGGTAGGTCACATCAGCAACAATGATGAGATCTACTACAGGGGTGAAGTTAACCATCTGGCAGAGTGGTGCAGCAACAACAACCTGTCCCTGAATGTGGAGAAGACCAACAGCGACTCCCTCCGCAAACTGAGAAGCGCAAGAGATTCAGCCCCCACTATGAGCACCTTCTACAGAAGCACCATTGAGAGTATCCTCACCAGCTGCATCACTGTATGGTATGACTCCTGCACTGGGTCCTGCAGGAAAAAAATTACAACTGGTAGGGAGAGCAGCGGAGAGGATTGTGTCGACCTCTCTTCCCTCCCTCCCCAGGAGATCGTTTGCCTAATCCGGAAGGTCCTCTGCATTACAGGTGACTCTCCTCATCCCTTCAACAGCTTCTTCAGTTTGCTGCCATCAGGAAAGATACTGAAGAGCCTCCGGGCCAGAACCCGCAGACTGAGAGACAGCTTTGTCCATCAGGCTGTCAGGAAGCTGACCATCTTTGAATTGAGAAGGGAGGCCCATCTTTCACCATCTTACAATGCTGTGATTGCAGCCATTCCCCAACTCTCTGTGAATGGTACTCATGGCCATTGATCAGTAGGCTATGATTAGTAGTCGTTGATCAATGGTCATACGAATTTGCATATTAACAATCATGGAACTGACCTCCCAGCCCATTGTTCCTTCAGTGGTGCTAGTTTCAGTCACTCCACAAATGTACTGTTTATAAGATTTGGGGAAACCTGCAGTCAGCTGAGACTGAAGAAGTCACTTGGATGAGTGACGAAACGTTTCTCCCACTGAAAACGCTACGTCCAGATGAACAGAATCAACCTTTTGAGATTTATTTACCTGGATGATTAAGCACGCATCAAGACCTTATTTTATTAATATCTTTAAAATGATAGCAGCACAAACAAAAATATTTTGCAGCACAAACCAACACAAACGTAGCACAAATGTTTGACATCAGTTTTGTTTGATTTGGGTAATGTGGGAGGGCTGGCTGACCTTTTGACCTTTACATTTTCATTAATATCTTTAAAACAGAAGCAGCACGAAGAACAATTTTAGCAGCACAAACCAGCACAAACATAGCACAGTTGATTAACACCAGTTTTGTTGGATTTAATTAATGTGGGGGGGCTGGTTGACCTCTGATGACCTCTAGAAATTTTCTTTAATATCTTTAAAATGATAGCAGCACAAACAAAAATTTTTACAGCACAAACGCAGCACAAATATTTGATACCACTTTTGTTGGATTTGAAGAAGGTGGGGGACCAACTTCACTCACATCTTGAATGGTTACATCATGCTGCCACATTTCAAACTCATAGATGCAGTATAGTGCAGGGGGTGCTTCTTTGAATTATTTTAGGTGGTGCTGCATTTTGGATCAATCCATCACAATGGCCATTAAACATGAACGCCTTCATCACATTGGAGGTATGTGTCAAGTTTCATGAGTCTTCGAGCTTTCCAAGCCCCTCGAAAGTGACATTGTTGGCAATAGTTTCATGGCAATTTGCATTGTCACCAGGAGGCGCTGTTCAATGAAACCTAACAGTTATCACACTTGAAGCATTATGAAGGTCTGATTTTTATTCGCACCACTTTTGAGATGGATGCCAGTAGTGCATTAAAGTATAACACATGACATTTTCTGTTGCCACTAGATGGTGCTTTAACTATTGGCGACAATAGGTATTGTCAGTCTGTTCAGGGCAGGACTCTCATCATACTGCAGCAAATGTCAAAATGCATGACATTTCCTGTTCCTACTAGGTGACATTGTGACCACTGTCAAAAATTGCACTTGAAAGGTGTTCAGGGGCAGAGCCTCATCACACGTGAGAAGTTTGGTCCAGATTGGACAGTGTATGTGTTAATGAGAGCAAATGAAAATTTCATGGAGAATGATTGAAATTTGCAGTGGCACCATGTATGCACCCTTTGACGAAAACTCAAAAGCAACACAATTTGCAAAATTACAACACCTGG
Organism: Haplochromis burtoni; assembly: GCF_018398535.1. Classification (NCBI taxonomy): domain Eukaryota; kingdom Metazoa; phylum Chordata; class Actinopteri; order Cichliformes; family Cichlidae; genus Haplochromis; species Haplochromis burtoni. The sequence goes on along the minus strand of NW_024582957.1, from coordinate 145,690 downwards.
AAATGGCAGACTTCTTGTTGGGTTAGCATCAATGGGTCCCTGACCCTTTTTGCACTCTAGTTAAGTTGCATGGGTACAAAATTTCATAGATGTAGCTCAAACTATATGCCCCTAGTACTGCATAATATCCTGCACAGGTGGTGCTCTAGAGCCATTTTGAAACACTCATATATGAATCGATTAAAATACAGAAAGTTTTGCCATACGATTACAGTAAGGCCTCCGCACTGCGACTACGCTAACCCCCAAAAAACAGTGTCCAACAGACACATATAGATTCAGAGCTGTTTTTGGTAATTTCTTTAAATATTGCACTTTCTAACCTTGGGGCAAATTTGCCATGGTTTCCAAATGAGTGCATCAGACCAGCAAACTTCCAGTTTTGCTTTTTAGTCACATTTGCTGATAATCAGTTAATCAAGTACATATGATTAGCAGCATATGATTGTATATTCTTTTTTGCCTTTTGATCCCTGTCATACATGCATATGCCAGTAAAGTTTGCATTTTGATATCGAATAAAGACTCTGTTCTGGCAAGTGTTACTGCTTTAATAATTAAATAAAATGTTTTATGGTATTTACTCAATATGAACCTGGTTTAAAAACAAGCTTAAGAGCTTAAATACAATTTTTTTTAAGTATAATTATTATTTTGGCTCCATGGCGGTGCGGTGGTTAGCACTATCACCTCGTAGCAAGTAGGTTCATGTGGAGTTTATAAGTCAATATTCCTCAGGGTACCCCGGCTTCTAGTCTAAAGACATGTCCTGTATGTTATGTTGGTATGTGAATTTGTCATGTATGGAAGGTATAAAAATACATCAATACTATGAATTCAATGAATGAATTCATACTAAAGAGAAACATCAGGAAACATCAAACAGCAGAAAAATCTGTTTAGTATCTGAAATGATATATCTTCCTACAGAGGATGTTTCAAAAAGACCAGATGCTTTATTCTAGCTGAACTAAAGCTGTGTTCTCTCCCCCCAAAAAGGAGCTAAATTGAAAGAGGTGGTTGCTGGTTCCATTTCCTGTCTGAACCTTCACTGACCTTTTAAAGCAAAAGAGGGTTGTTGTTTTTTTGCATCTGCTTTGATCTGCTGGGAACAAAGACAGAATGCTCCCAACCACTACAGCAAATGGCTAAACACACACAAACACACACATGCAAACCTGTTGGACAGAAACAAACAGTAGACACTTGAAAGCTAAAGTAGATTTAGTTGATAGGTATCATACAAGAAATGCAAATCCTAACACACATTGCTGAATTTTTATTGTATTAATTTCCTTCATGCTCAACCTCAAAGCAAGTCTTCACCTCAAAATGTGTGATTCACCTTATTGTCCTTAGTTACAGCTATAACAACAGCTGTTCAAACAGACTCACAGGAGTGTGCACACAAAATAAAATAAAATAAAATAAAGGAATAATTACATGGAGCTTGGGTTCACCTGTAGCATGAATCCTGCTGCAGGTGAACCCAGCACAACACACATTATTGCTTATTATGGTTATTGGATACGTGGTTTATTATAGAATTTTATTATATTAATTTTATTATTTTATTATAGAGTTTTTATTACAGAGTCTGAGCTGCTGTTATTTCAGCTTTGCCTAGCTTGTCCAGCTCTGCTCATACTTCACCCCTGCCAGGTCTCAGTGTCCTAGTCAGATAGGGGAGGCATGATTAGATGATGACGATCTGCTGTGTTGGCCAGGCTCTCTGACACTGCTCCCTGAAAACAACCACTCCACCCCTCCCAAGCTGAACCACTGACCACAAACCTGCAACATCACCTTGAACGTGATCTGAACAGAGGGTGAATGGGAGTCACAGGGGGTAATAGCAAAGAGAGTCAACCATCCACCAAACACTCTTTTAACAGTGCTGTACTGGGCTTCCCGGTCTGACAGTTTCCTGCTGATGAACACAACCAGGCGGTTGGCCACTCCATATCTGCTGGGACAAAAGGCCCCCAGCCCTCTGCTCGAGGCGTCAGTCTGCAGGATAAAAGGGAGGGAATGACTTTTCCCTCCCTTTTATCCTGCAGACTGACGTGTGAAGGAGTGTGAAGCAGGTGTGCTCCACAGAGGGCTTTCTGAACCTGTAGCACTGCTCTGGTCACTGGACCAGATTTGGGGCACATTTTTGGGTGCGGTCAGTTAAAGGGCAGGTCAGCTCCACGTAGTTCGGCATAAACTGGCACTAACAGCTGGCCAGTCCCAAAAATGGCCTTACCTCTGTTTTGGTCTTGTGATGTGGGCTGGATGTGGTGGCTGTTGTTTTGTCTGTCTGTGGGGGCACTTCCTCACCTCAAAGCGGTACCCCAGATACTGTACCTCTCTCCATCCATAAGTCTGTGAAGGTTCTCAGTCATCCAGGCCATCATAGTCGGACTTCTTTAAGAAGTTAAGATGCTTTTCTTTCCAAGCCCTTCTCTGTCCATTAGCACACTTCTTTGGGTTGGCTGTGAGCTCTACCTCTACCTTGAGCCCGGCCTTGAAAGGTGGCTGGGGCTCTGGACAAGCTGAACAAAAGTGTGATGAATTGGTAATTTTTATTATTTTTTACCTTGGACTCTGGGGCAAGGGAATCTGCCAGTAGCCCTTGGCCAAAACCACCACTGTGAAAAAGTGAGTCGTGTCTAACCAGCGCAGAGCAGAGCTCATCGACCCAGGGCATGTGGTAAGCGTCAAAGTGTGACACCTCATTCACCTTGCGGTAGTCAACACAAAACTGTCCTGACCCATCTTTCTTCACCACAAGAACTATGGGCTACACCATGCACTGTGCCACTCTTCTATCACCCTCATCTCCAACATAGCAACCAATTCTTTCTGAACTATTTGCCACTTATGTTCAGTTAATCTGTAGGGCTGTGAATGCACCATCACCTGTGGGTGGGTTTCAGAATGGTGCCCTATGAGAGTAGTGTAACTGGCAGGGCTAAATCCTGTTGCAATCCAGCAGCATCCACTCTCTGGGCTGGTGTAATAGTTAAAGAGCAGAAAGAGTGAAAGCTGATTAGTTTAAATACCTGTGGTCAGCAAGGCACTGTGCACAACAGAGGTGAAGAAGAGAGTTTTTGAGAGAAGATTGTCGTGAAATGCACTATGATGTATGGTTTGGACATGGTGCTGCTGACTAAAGACAGGAAGTGAAGATTGGGGTGGCAGAAATGATGATTTTCATTGGGATTGACAGGAGGGACAAGATTAGAAATAACTATATCAGAGGGACAGGTCAGGCTGAGCAGTTTGAAGATAAAGTTAGGGAGGCAAGACTAAGATGGTTTGGACATGTGCAGAGGAGGAACATTGAGTAGACTGGACAAAGGATTTGTCACTACCTCCAAAAGTTTCTGTTGATCTGGACGTAGCGTTTTCAGCGGGAGAAACATGTTGTCACTCATCCAAGTGACTTCCCGTTCTTTCCCCAATCTTATAAACAGCAACCTGCATATTAATGTTTAAGGAACTGACCTCCCAGCCCATTGTTCCTTCAGTGGGCTGGTTTCAGTCATTATGCAAATGTCCTGTTTATAAGTCTGGGGAAACCTGCAGTCAGCTGGGACTGAAGAAGTCACTTGGATGAGTGACGAAATGCTTCTCCCACTAAAAACGCTACGTCCAGATGAACAGAATCAACTTTTGGGGATTTACTTACCTGAATGATTGAGCGTGCATCAAGACGATTTGAAGGAGGAAAAGTAAAGGTTTGGTGGGGTGAACCAAGATCACAAAATTTCCGCTGGGAGGTGTGAAGGGCTGATAACTAAGGCCTTATTTTCCAAGTCATTTAGTTTTGAGAAGGCTTTAGCCCTCAATAACTGAAACTTATTCAAATCAACAAGAATTGAAGAATCCTTGATCACCAGGGTTCAATTAAAGATGTAGTGGAGTATTATCAACATTTTCATACCAGCATTTAATTTTATTTTCCAGTTAATTCCACTGTAAGTTGCATAATTAGGAGATTTGCTAATGACGTCAAGAAAATATGAGATAATTTAGCGTTCAAAAGTTACTGAGTCTTTTGATCAGTTCCCATGAACTATAAAATATAAGTAGTATTGTTGCCAGACAGTTCTAAGATTTAGTTGGAATATAGAAAAGCCATGAATGCTACAAAGGAAATGTGTTATTTTGTTATTGCTCAAACTTTTGTGGGTTTTGAAGCTGCCGCAGTTTTGGGAAAACAAAGGACAGTGAGAGCCAAAGTCACTGGAGAATCCCTGTCACAGGATAAAGTTGGAAAAGTGAGGGCAGCCTCTTTGTGGGCCTGCACAGTGTTCAAGCTGGAGCGAAGGAGGAGAAGGGAAGAAAAAAGAGGGATGTTTGGAAGGGATACTGGTGTCACAGTAAGGTCCCTGGCTTGGGACACTGTGAGAAAATATTTTGATCCTATTTCTACTTCCCTTGCTTGCTTTCTGACAATTTTATTATTCATTTTTTTTCTCTCTTCCCTAATTCCAAAATAGGATACAGCTGAAGCCAGAGAAAGGAGGGTGAAGATAAAAACAGTGGGAGAAACCAGCAAAGGAAACCCCCTGGTAGGCTCCATCAGTGCATGTGCATAAGAGTTTGAGACTGAGGTTGCTAAGTGGAGCCACAAAGACATCTTTCCACTGCCATGGGGTAAGTACAATGCATGAGTGAGGATGGGGGTTGCCCATTTAGACAGACCGCAGCCACATTGAACCATGGGAGAGTTCACTGTTTTGTGTGTGTGTTGAAGAGAGTGATGGAGGAAGGAGTGGTTTGTAAGGAAGTGGAAGAGTTTGTGTGCGACACTGTGGTGAAACAGAGCACTCATGCTGTGTGTGACAGTTACTTGAATATACTTGTTACTATAATTGACTACATCATGGAACAATCTGAGTGTAACTCTTTCTGAGACATTTTTACAACACCCTGAAAGAAAAGTGGTTTTGGCATTTATTAAAAAACACAAAACTGCTGCCTCACAGCTGCAAAGGGGAATTTTAAGTACTGTCAGTAAGTCTTTCTTTCTTTCTTTTTCTTTCTTTCTTTCTTTCTTTCTTTCTTTCTTTCTTTCTTTCTTTCTTTCTTTCTTTCTTTCTTTCTTGTTCCAACTGTTTGTCCTCTAGTAGTGTGGCTTTAGTAGAGTGCCAGGCTGAGTCTGTCAGCTCTCACACTTTGACAGCCCCTCCTCTTGGATGATTTTTCATGTCTTACCGTAGCCGCCCACAGAAGCTAACATTAACAAACACATGCTGTCCCTTGAAAAAAAAAGGTCTGTGCAAATCCCACAGTCCTGCGTCGTACGGCACCACTTCCAACGAGGTCGTGGGACTTCTGGGATGAATCTGAACTGAGTCCAGGGACTAGGGGACCAAGCTTGAAAGACAGCAAGGAAATCCTCACCTTTGACCCCCTTTCCCTTCTTTAAAGAGTGGACTACTATGATTGGAAATGGAGAGTCTGAAGGGAAGTGGAGAATTTGACTGGCTTACCGGTTGGTTTTATTTTTGTATTCTCCATCTGTCCCCTGTCTCTGTCCCCTCTGCTTTTGGTTTCTTTTTCACCATTTCAAGGTCACATTCTTTCTATCTTCTATAACTTAACACACATAAACACCAGACATCTTATTTTTTTCCACATTTTCCCCTCTTAGCCACTAAAATAAGTCATTAGTTCTGATAACTTATCACTGAGGTTAACAACACAAGTGTGCTGAGTTCTTAAAGTCAAGCATGAGTTTGTTCTGACTATATAAGGCCTCTGCTCCTGCTCCTCGTTCTGCAATTTGGCCTACTTAGTGGTGAAAATATCTCAAGAGGCCTTTTTGCTTTGGTTTTACTACACAAGACATTAATGCTTATCTGCTGAGATCTTTGATGCTCTTTTAGAGGTTTGTTTTTTTTAAAGTAGAGCATTGGGGTGGTTAGTGCTGAGCGTAGATTTGTGTACAGTGGAGATATATTAAGAATCGTGGCAAACAAGGCAAAGTGGAAACATTTCCAACCTCTGAAGTGATGGTTAGTATCCAGCTGAGCTGTTCAAGAGATTGAGAGCTTCATTTGAAATTGCTTCATTAACTAATTCACAATACCACAACCACAAGATGAGAGTGACAGAACCACTTCTAACATTAATATATATATATATATATATATATATATGTGGAGCATCTTGTTGTAGAATTGCCTGCTCTCAGGTTTGCACAACATTATAGGATTGTAAACATCTTGTGGCTCTTTCCGCTCTCGTCTGCTGTTGCTCTGAACTACAAGGTAGCAAAGTTAGCAAGGAGAGAGACTATCAGTTAGAGAAAGTTGGTTATCTTGCAAGTATCCAGTAAACAATGCATGCTAAGAATGTTTATTTCCTGAGTAAAATCTGCATAATATTATTTTTTGCACCTCTATTAGACCAGGACTACAGCCTTTGTTGTCATGTTCACCAATAAACACTTAAGAGCAATGCTGATAAGTTTGTTAAGTGTAGTAATTTTACAGTAACAGTACATTCAGCAACTTGACAGTTCTGGTATGTGGTAAGCAGTGTTGGGTAAGTTACTTTAAATTAGTAACTTAGTTACATTACTAGTTACTTCTATCAAAAGTAACTCAGTTACTTCAAGTTACTCGTTACTTTCAGAGTAACTAGTTACTAGGGAAAGTAACTTTGGTTTTACTCAGAATTCTCTTGTTAATGTGTTGCTTCCATAACGGATACGCATTGCCAGTCTTCTAGCTTGCTTACTTGCCACAGTGCACTGTGCCACCTACCAATAGAAAGGAAAAGAATAATGTGCACATTTCCACGAGAGAAATCCCACGCCTGATTCTATCCTAGCCTGCTTTTTACATCCAACACAAAAACTGCAGTCGTGGTGCTTTCGATTGTACTCAGAACTCGGAAATTCTGCCTTCTGAATAGGAAGATGTAGGTAACACCAGACTGCAGATGAGCTGCATACAGGGCTGGACTGGGACAAAAATCGCCCGGGCATTTTGACTAGAGACCGGCCCACCATTATAGGAAAAATCATAAAGCCTTTGAATGAAAATAAACACTGTTGTGACAGTGATGTTCACTGTTCTGATGGTATATATGCATCAATCTATCAATCGTTTGTTGTAAGATTCAGATAATTATTTTTTTAAAAGCTAGACATTTTAAATGAGAATAAGAAAGAAAAGTATTTCTTTGTGCCCCCCTCTCCCTGTTAATGCCCTACCTGGCCCCCTGGCAACACTTTGCTAGATCCACCTGCACAGTTACCAGCTGTCAGCTACCTAAAAAAGGATCCTGGTGTTATTTGTCTCTCAGAAACAGTTCATAACTTCCCTTCAACTCATTCATGTCACCTAAAAGGTAAACCTGTTTCTCCATCACAGCTCTGATGATCCAGTAAGGACATCTCCTGGTTTCATCTTCATGTTTCCCTCTCACCAGATAACCAAACCATATCATGACCAGCAGCTTTTACAGCTGTGGCTCCAGCAAACATCAGCTGATACTAGAAATTAATATTAAATAAATTCTAACAACAGCTGATCAAACGTGCTGCTGTTGTTTATAGAAACTCCGTCATGCTAGCTAGCACGCAGTACGAAAAAGTCAGCATAACGAAAATAAACTCCACCTAAACTTGGTTCATATCTGACCCAGAGAGACTGCAGGTCATAACTTCTTACCTGAAGTTCAGTTCACCTGACACTCTCGGACCAGCGGCCGCTTCGGGTCTCTCCTCTTGCCTCCCTTTTCCTTCATCCACCTGCTGGCCTCCACCACTTGCTAATGTTATTGAATCTGTGGAAGCTCCGCGATAGCCACCACACGAAGTAACGAGTAACGAGCCTATCTAAATCCCAGTAACGAGTAACGCGTTCCCGGTTTTGGCATAATAACTAGTTACCGTGCTCGTTACCACAATAATAACGTAGTTACTGTAACGCGTTACTTAATAACGCGTTAGTCCCAACACTGGTTGTAAGTGGTTTCTTTTCTCCCAACCCTCAGAAAAACTACAAAGAAATTTCTGTCTTGGTTTCTGTGGCTTAAGAATTTGCCTAAAATGTGTATTTTTCTGTTCTTGTTTCAAGTTTGCTGGATATGTAAAATGGCTCCTTATTAACATGGCGGTGTTAACACGTTTAAAAGGTGATAACTCAACATATCTACAGGGTGGGCCATTTATATGGATACACCATAATAAAATGGGAATGGTTGGTGATATTAAAGTCCTGTTTGTGGCACATTAGTATATGTGAGGGGGCAAACTCCTCAAGATGGGTGGTGACCATGGTGGCCATTTAGAAGTCGGCCATCTTGGATACAACTTTTGTTTTTTCAATAGGAAGAGGGCCATGTGACACATCAAACTTATTGGTAATGTCACAAGAAAAACAATGGTGTGCTTGGTTTCAACGTAACTTTATTCTTTATAAGAATATATTTGCTTTCTCTCTCTCCCTCCCTCTAGCGGGTGCAGATCCTTTCGGGTGTAACAGTTTGATTAATGGCCCTGCTCTTCAGCTAGATTTAGATTGAGCTTGCCCAGCTTGGAAGTTATTGCTTTATAATAGGAACATGTAAGCAAAGGCCATGTGCTTTTCGTCACTCCAGGAGCAACAATTACATAATGAAGAAGGAAAGAAAAAAGTAGGATCAAAGGTTTACATATAGGGCTTGATGTTTGAATATGGACAAGTGTTGGCACAAGTTTGTATTTATGTTCTTTGGTTCACGTTTCCAGTGCCTTCTTTCACCAAATCCCCTTCTTTCTCTCTTCTTTTGGTTTGTTGAGGTTACACGAGTCACCTATTCCCTCTGGAGGTGACACTAATGGAGCAAAGTTCCCGTTCTGTGGATCCCAAGTTTCCATTTTAGGATGAGAGCTATTCCAAGCCATCTCCAAGATGAGATTAAAACAAAAACTGCATTTTGATGAGAGAAAGAGAGAATGAAATGAACAGATGTGTAAAAGTTATTCATACTCACAGTTTTCCCCCATGTCTTAAGAGCCTTACCCACTAAGAGCAATACTGTATTTTTACAATTCTGTTTTACACTTTAAACTATCTGTTTTTGACTCAAGCTTTAGAAAACCTTTAATGGAGCACAGTGTCAAAACGTGATTTACACTTAGAGGCGGTTCTCCACGGTACCTTTCAAAAGATATAACAGCACAGAGCCTGACTCTAGGACAAGTTTCCGCTGCAGAGGTGAAGTGTCAGCCAGCCAGGCGCCTTTGCGTTTATGTGAGCTGGGTAATAGATTCACTAAATCTGTGAATGGGGAGAATAAACAGAATCAAGTCCATGAAAGGAAGGTGAATCAAAGGATAGCTTATTATGACCCTGGCCAGAGTCGTCCCTTGACTGTTAGAGATGAAGATTTATAGTCACGCCTGCTGTAGATCACTGGTAATAAGGAACAAGCACTCAGAACTTCAAAAATGTAATACAGGTCTTACATAAATTATTATATTAAAAATAATAGTAATTATATATAATATTTAAAAATATCTGCTGACCTTGGGCAGATTGGATATAAACATTCAGCTTTAGATGAAGTTTATATAGAACAAAATTAGAATATTAGAAACAGCAAAGTCATACTTACTTTTCCAAGATCCTTCTAAAACTATATCCACCACTTATTCCTTTCATTTGAGTAGTATAGCCACAATGGGATGCTGTTCCTTTATTTTGTGTCATAGTAATTTGTAAAAACTTTTGCTTCAAAAGTTTTAATGGAAACTGATATTGTACCGTTTTTCACAACACGACTTTTATGTGCTAAATGTTTGGCCTGCCACACAAGACCATAATGACTCAGCCACAAATTAGCATCATTTTATTGACTTGCTGCCAGAGCCAGCTGACTCCCACAGCATCAGCAGAAATGATGAGGGCAGTGAGCTGGTGATCTAACCCACAATCTGGTCTGTTAGCTGGACCATTGTTGAAATATTGTGCTTTAGAGGAGTAGGTGTAATATTAACAGTATCTTTTAAAAAACAACAACTTTAGATGCTCTGTTTGACAGTATTGTTCATGTATATAATAAGGTTACTGTTCCTACTGGACTGTTGTGGTTGGTATAGGCTGTGCCCTCACCTGGATAGCCCTTTATGTGTGTTTAAAAAAAGTTATGTTATCCTGTTCTGGTGAATAAAATACATGGACACTTTCAGAACATTTAAAAAAAGTTTTTGTCAAAATTTAACAGATTATTAGATTTATTAATATTAAATTTATAAAGTTTCAAGAACATCAATTTCAGCAAAAACAATAAATGCACTAGTGGCAATAATATTAATCCTCATGTATTTGTAATGACAAAGTCTAACGTCATATTTACATGATATAAAATGACATTTAAAAGGTACAGGGAGACAGCAAACCTTATGAACAGTTTGTGACAGACTTAGGACTGCAGCTAACAGTAATGAGATGATAAGGGATTGCATGGTGTTTGTCAGAGGTTGCTAAGTGCCAGTTCTGATTTAATACTGTGCAAAGCAATAGATATTGCTAGGTCTTACAAACTGGCACAAGCACAACTCATAACAATCAATAGCTGCCATAGTCTGAAGATACAGACAGTTCATGAATCAAAGGAAGCAGTCTGGTTAAGCTTGGCATACACTGTATGATTTTGGCCCATTTTGAGACGATTTTTCAGTCGTGCGACCGTTTTGGGGATTGGCCCGAGTTTCGCCTTAATCGTGTGTCGTGCATCATATAGTACACATGGGGTAACAAGAAGCGATTAACACCTCACGACCAGCTCCCGATCAGCAATCGTATGGTCGCAAGAAAATGTTTGAAATGTCTGAAATCCTGTCGCCCCTCGTGGGGTATCAACGCAAGCTCTCACACTGTGCACACACAAACACAGAAATAGAAGTGAAAAGATGGAGTAGCACGACAGTGCAGACTTTGATTTGGACACAAGCGATGGAGGCACAACTTCTAGGTCGCATCAGAGCATCAGAGCATGTGGGACCATGCATCGTGACAGACGAACTTCTAACCCCTGCGATTCAATCGTACAGATTGACCAGGAGCTAAATAACACGACTGAAAAAAATCGCACAGTTTATGCCCAGCTTTAGTAAAAATTAACCTAGTGAGAATGTAGACAGTAACAATTTATTTATTGACCAAAGGGAATAACACCTGCAATACAAACATGTTTGCAAACATGCCAATTGGACCAAACAGAACTTAGCATACTAAATTAGAGTCATGAATGCTCGGACAGGCTCCTGGGGCCTAAAGCTCAAAGGAATCTTCCAAGTTAACATAGGGAATTGAAAAAGACAATCAACAATGGCATCCATTGTTGATTGTCTTTTTCAATGGCAAACTGTTGCTACACTTGGAATATAGAGCTGCAATCATAATGCACAAACTCAAGGAAAGCTTGAAAATTGTTGTAATGGAAAATGGTTATAGTTATAATATTTGTTTTCCACTGTATGTGGTCCACCTTTACCAGGTTTTATAAGTGGTAAAGTAGGTTCTTTTTATATTTGGGTTTCTGCCAGGCAGAGATTTCTGCTAAGTGCCACATAGCAAAATATCAGGATCTGGAGCAGACCTCCCCAGGTAGAGAAGAATAAGATGAATGCCCAGGATCTGCACTGCCTCAACACATTACCTTACACCCTCTGCTGACTATTCATCTGCAGGCTGCCACACTGGCTCTAACCCAGTTAGCAGAGCAAGCATGGAGCACCAGATTCCACTGAGGAATTAATGTATGGATGCATATTTTCAGCTAACAAATTACCTAGGAAACCTGACTGCAGTGACTGGTTCACTTTGTGAGCACTCTTGAGTGCTTTCAAAGAAGAAACACCTTAACATCTATATTTAATATACTGAAAGTATATTTTTCACTTGTGAATACGTCCGCGAGCGTATAGCTGTTTACTTTTAGATCCTTTAACTAGTCTTAGTGAATACATTTTTTAAGTTATAATATTAGTGTTAATTGATAAATGTTAACTAGTATGTTACATATTATTTACTCTTTCAAACTGAGAGCGGAGCACTGCAAGCAAGCAAAATTTCATAAAGGTTTTGGCTTTGTATTGTATAGCTGATTAGTATATTAGTATATTATATGATGCAAAAAAATATTACAGTTGTGTAAGAATAATTTTTAAAAAAGTGTAATGAGTAGGAAAACCTGAGGAAAAACCTGTATTGATGGGTCAGTTCAAGTTGACATGTCAGACAGAAGGTAACATATCCATTAATACAGAGGTGTAATATACCAAATCATGAGAAATAGACAGCACCCCGTAGTTTTGGGGCCAGAATTGTACAGTGGTTTCAATTTGTCTCTAAAAACAGCTCCTGCTTCTGTTGCTCCCAAAAACTCTTGCTCTTGTGCATGTCAGCAATCGCTAAAAGTGAACTTTTAACTGCTGGCACATGCCACGCTATGGTATCTTTTTGGCAGGTCACTTATATGTATGTAAATATATGATTGTGTCTTCTTCTACTGGTATTTGAATGATATATCACTACATTAGCTCAGAGATTCTCAGATTACAAAGAGGGAGATGGCATCATCCACTGGTTTCTGAAGTCCTGTTTTGAGGCCTAGAAATGAATATTTCCACTCTTGCTTGGTTCCCAAAAAACAGATGTATGAAGGAGGGGCAATTTTGACTGTGAAAAACTAGTTTGCCACAGATGATCTTGCAATCCTTTTAACAGATTATATCCCCAAGAAACAAACAGAACATCTATTCCAAAACAAACCTAAGTTTTTATCCATAACTCTATCTCTGTAAACTCATCAGGAAAGTGTTTACAGAGGTCAAGTCAGAAAGTTGTTTTCCCATAGACTTGTATAGAAGCAGACAGTCTAATTCACTTCTGCATTCCCTTTATTTTTAAGAGATGACTCCAATGGGTCCAGCATACCAATATACTGCTCAAAAAAATTTAAGAAACACTTTTTAGTCAGTGTATAGCATCAAGCTGATTAAACTCCTGCGGTGTTTTTTTAATCCGTGTTGGCTTCATTGGTGTTAATGAAATCAACAACAGGTGCACTAGAGGGGCAACAATGAGACAAGCCCCCAAAACAGAAATGGTTTAAGAGGTCAAGGGCAGTGACATTTTTTCTCCTCATCTTTTCTGACTGTTCTTTCCACTAGTTTTGCATTTAGCTAGGGTCAGTGTCACCACTAGTAGCCTGAAGAGATACTCTTAAAATGTATTTCTTTTAGTTGCAATAACATTTGCAGTGACTCCAACATAATGCTTTGTCACACTATCAATATCAACATTGTTTATTTATTTATTCATTGTATTATTTTTATTTATTGTACTTTATTGTATTTTTACTCACTCTTTCATGTGTACAATGGAAAATGCAGGTTTAATGAAAATCATGTGGAGGAAAAGAAGCATTGAAATTGCTTGTGCAGCTATTTTTAGATAATTTGCAAAGGAGATACTGAACACTTTCAGAATAGTGTTCAGTATCTCTACAAAGTACTGAACACTGTAGAGGTTTTAAATAGTAGATTTGACAGCTTAAAAGCAGAGATTGGTAGATGTCACAGATATGGGAAAAACTAGCTCTGATGACATAAACGCAGGGACCTCAATTCAGTAGCAAGAGCTGCAGTCCGTAAATATCTATTCTGACAGACACCTGTTGACACAGTGAATGTGTAGCACTGCACATACTTGTCCTCACTGTCCTGTGAACATGCAAATTGTACCAAAAAAAGGAAGCTTGTGTTTACTTTAAAGACGAGCCTTAGCAGTTATGACCCATTTAAACATGCAGTACTGAGCAACTTTCTCTGCATTTCTCTCTGAGGTTACTCAGATATTATTGATGAAAATGGGTTCTTCACCAGTCATCTCAGGCAGCAATTTTTCTCCTGTTCCCAAGCAACGAATGATCCTCTAATGGTTTCAAATCCATCTTGTGCTCGAAAGGAAGTAAGTAAGTGATTTTCCACGTAGAGCAATTATTAAAAGTTGGCGTGATGGTATGATGTGCAGCATGTTTTCTTTTAAATTCTGCTTATTCCAAATTGGACTACTTGTTGTAGTTCTGTGTCATGTTTTTACAGCAAACGTTTTAGCTTGTCATTGCCGTGGAATATTAAACAAAGCCCTTGTGCAATATTCAAAATGATTGCATTCCAGTTGGGTTCCAAGTTCTTGGTGTTTTGCATGCTGGCTCACTGAGCTTGTATAATGGGACTATCGCAGCTGTGAAAAGGCTTGGAGGATTTTTGTCTGTAGAGTAGACAAAATGTTGGAATTGTCTGGTCTTGTTGCAGCTAAGTAATGCTGTACATTATTCAGTTTTCACTACAGTGGCCAAAACATAAAAAAGAAGAATGTTTACCAGACCTATGATTAGGTGAACTAGCACTTGATCTTGTTTTTTGCATGCATGGCAGCTTTGATGCTTAGGTAACAGTGTTCCACGAAAAAGAAAAAGAATAAACATCACACACACACACACTGAAGCTTTGAATGGGGAAAGCGCCTTGGAAAGCCTGCCATGGAGGTTGTAGTATTGTTTGCTTACTCCACCCAGGTAATTTACAATGTTTGGTAGTAGCCACATACCGGAATGACACATCCTCCTGGTTGGTTCTCTCTGCTTGTCCATTGGTCTGGAGGTAAAAGCCATAAGAAAAATTAACCAAAGTCCTCCTTCTACACCCAAGAAGGAAACTGGGATCCACAGACCGACACAATATCCAAAGGAATTCCATGTTAACATGTGCTCTAGCAACAGGGCTGTTTCAATTAAGTTTCAATACAGTTTTATTTATACAGCGCCAAATCACAATAGCAGTCCCCTCAAGGTGCTTTATATTGTAAGGTAGACCCTACAATAATACATTCAGAGAAAAAACCCAACAATTATGTGACCCTCTATGAGCAAACACTTTAGCAACAGTGGGAAGGAAAAACTCCCTTTTAACAGGAAGGAACCTCGCAGCAGAACCTGGCTCAGGGTTAGGGTTAGGGCCATCTGCTTTTGTGGTGAGAGAAAGAAGACAGGATGAAAGACAGCTGTGTTTCTAGCCCTGATGGGAGCTTGAGCAGAGTGAAAAAGTGAGCAGCGTTAGAAATATGATCAGTGATGGTCAAGACCATTCATGAAGTCCAGAGCAATGTAGGACTAGTCGTGTACAAGCGTCGGCAGCAATCTAAACTGTCCCCACAGCGCAGAGATGGAATTTTAGACACAAAGAGAAAAGACAAACATATTCATAAATATTTTTGAACAGAATTGGCCACAAAAAATAGTCTGAAGGAAAGCAATTGTGTATTTCTTTTGTAGGATGACATGAGAATTTGACTGTGACCACAATGTCCTGATACCTACTGTAATGTAGAGGAGACGGGGAGGTCAGGTTCATTCTGTTGAGCGTTGATGGCCAGAGACTTCCAAACTCTTCCAACCGAGAGACAGCCAATGATCCAGACAGAATCAGTGGCCACACGTTGGTGGTACAAGGCATCTGGCTTTATATTAGATAATGGGAACTGGGATGATAAGTTATAGTGAAGTTTAACCTAATAAATAACAGGGCCAACTGGACTTGTTTAATGTTTAGGTGCTTTACTACCCAACTATGCCAAGGTTTTGTGATCTGCCCAAAAGGGATACAGTGGCAGCTCCGTATAGTCACTGACTACAGGATTTCTTCAGCCTTAAATACTGTATCATGAAGTGATGAATGACTGCCAGCAGGTGCGAAGAATCAACGTCTTCAAGGTCTGTGAGATTGGAGGACAGTCACCAAAGACAACAACATGAAATGAGAAGATAAAACTTTACACAAAGTTCAGATCACATGTTAAAAATACAATCCTGGTGCTTCCTAGATTGAGGCAGTAATGCTAATGAATGAGCTCCTATGCTGCTTATTTAAATGTCAAAACACATGGGGAGCAATCTTTGAATAATGTGAAAATTAGAATGACTTTACAGTTTTACAGGTCTTTAACACAACAGCTCTGTCTTAAACCGGCTGGTGTAGTTTGACAGTAGCATCCTGGGCATCAGAAATAATGTCTCTAATATAACATATTTAAAGCACTTACTAATAATAACACGATCTTCAGCAACAGTGCAACTGGAGCAAACTACAAACAATGCAGTCCACTTCGCCATAATTTCCAAAAAGGTAAGCTAGGCTGAGTATAAATGAGCAGGAATACTGTAGGCCGTATTTGAAACTTCCTTCAGGAGCGTTGTTTTATTACTGTGGGAAAGGCTTCTCACCAAGCTTCTCATCGGTCTTGTAGTTCATTCCTGCCTTGTGTAGGTCTACACTCTTGTCTCTGACATCCTTTGGGAGCTCTTTGGACTTGCACGAGGTAGTGGCAAGGTTAGTATGGAATTAACTGATGGTTTGGACAGGGTTGCTTTATACATATAAGGAGTTTACATCCATTTACAATTGATTAAATGATTGATTGATCATAATCCAGTCTGTCGGAGTCTATAAGAGTCAGAATTCTGGCTGGGTTGTAGGGTATTGAATACTTATTTCACTCATTAATGTGGAAATCAATTTATGACTTATATGTAATGGATATTTAGTTGGTATTATGTCTCTCACCAGATGGAATGAAACTACCATAAACACTAGAGGATGTTATTTCTTTTTAAAACTGAGCAAACTTACAAATTCAGCAGGGCATCAAATAATTATTTCCCCCACTGTAACATGCATGTTCTCTGCCCTGTTAGTCCAATCTTTGTGAGTCCACTTACTCTGGTTTGTTGCACCCAGTTACAGAAGCATACAAAGTACATCGTAGCATATGCATTAATTGCGTCAAGTAGTTCAAGAAATTTCACATTTCTCCTAACACAAAGTCACTGTAGATGTATGTGGGGAAAGTGTGACATGCTGTAGATGCAGGTACAATAAGATAAAATTGCAATATAATTTTAAATAAAGAGCCTGACAGCTGGCATCAGTGACAATAAATACACTCCACGGTTCTTATGATTAATAATTAATCAGAGTCCTTTGAGGAAACAATAATTTTATGTCGCATTATGAAATATTTCATATTTTCCCTCCATTATTTTAATGTTTTTCTTTTCATTTCCTTAAGATACCTTGATGATCTTTCCTGGCCCCGTGGCATTTTAATGGCTTTACTGGTTAAAAATAAGGTTGTGTTGACTTGTTACATCATCTTGTGGCACAAAGAGGTATTACACAAAAGTATGGCAGGGCATCATTTCAATGTCGGTTGATATCTCTTGAGCAATATAAAGGATTTAGAGACAATGTCATGACAGTTGTTTCTTCACATTCTTTTTAAAGGCTTAGTTAAATTTGGAATGGTTTAATGGTTTTAAAACACATGAATTTACAAAAAATACATTTATGCCTAGTTTGAGACGTCATTATCATCACGCTAATTCATGCTTTGGTACATAAAAGTAACCTTTATTTTTCTGCTGTTACAGGGCAATGATTACGATGGAAATCATTTTCTGATATGATGTAGTTTCTTCCAGTCTAGACATTAATCTCCACATTTGATCTAAACATAGTTAGATTAATATATATATATATA
>NW_024582957.1:125232-128066 GCF_018398535.1 Haplochromis burtoni | reverse complement strand
TATATGTGTGTGTGTGTGTGTTCTAAAATGTCCTATCTAACTATCAACTGATACAACTGATAAATATTCCTGATAACTATTCCAGTCCAGTTAAAATATAGTTTTCTGGAAAGTGTCCATGTCATGAAAGTTTCCATGTCACCAGTTTGTTACTGATGATTGATTTCACTTTGTGATATGAGTGCATCTAAGTTATATCTACAACAACACACTGTAACAGGAAGCAGTCAGGTGGTTAAGCAGAATGAGAAAGGTGTGGTGCTCACAGGAATATCTGGGGACAAACTCCACATTTGTCAGGTAGTTGTGGGCCTCACCTTAGAGGTGAACTTGGCCTCATTTGAGAGATTTGGGGAAACGCAATCAAGAACACAGGCCACAGACAACAACAGGGACACCACCAACAGTATCCCTTTAGATTGGAAAAATAGATGTCGACCACGCCATAAATCATGGTGGGTCAATGACTGAGGCAGCTAGAATAATTCAATCTAACCTCGAAAGATCAGCTGTGGTCTCAGTGATCAGAACTGCAGTGAGAACTGGTGAGTCTATAGTGTACATTACAGAACTATAGACGTCTGTAGGCTCAAACAGCGAAGCTTATGTAACTGTAAATGTGTTCTACAGTCTGAGGTCATGTTCTCATGTAATTTTCCCCACTATATTAAGACTAAATCAAATAGTGGAGACAGATTCAGATTCAAGAGTGAATTGTGTTTACCTTAGTCTGGGACAGAAATTACATTTGTCTTACAGAAAGACAGCACATCCAATCAATATTGGTACCAAATGTACCTAAAACAGTCATACAATGTGAATTTTGAGAGAAGTGTATCCACAATTCACCAGCATTTCCCCCCCGCTTCCATTACCGTTTCAAAACATTCAAAACATTGCATTCATATTCTTTAAGGAAATCTCAGACTTTCAAAATAATGAAGAGATTTTGTTAGAGCACCCACATAAAAAGGTACCGATAGTTTCACTGTTTATGTCTTCATAAAACCATTAGTTTTTGTAGCACAGAATATGTAATACATGCTTCATCATGGAGCTACATGTCATGCCACTGCAAAAGGACTAGCATAGCGAATACCAGAGACGCCGTTGAATCATTAAAGAAATATGAAAATTATTGATGAAAAACACAGTTTAAATTTAAATGAAGTCAACAATTAGCCGCAAAAATAAAACAAAATAAATCACTTATCTGTAACAGTTGATACTAGTGGATCTCATTGTCCTGAAATTTTCACTGTATGAACTTGGAATATTTTTCTTGAGTTTCCGAGAAAGAAACAAAAACATAAACACTGAAAAGGAATGTTGCTATGTTGCTATGTTGCTCATCAGTTTAAGCAGTTGTTTCACCATAAATATAACTTACATAACTATTGACCAGGGATCATGATCAGCAGTCTTACCAATCAGGGATAAGTGCATTTGCATGCACATAATGTGACAAACACTGTTTGCAGTGTGTGTTTATAGGTTAGCAACCAAACATCATCTAACAACCCTGGAGAATAACACAACACAGAGATCTACACACCTATACAAACAGCTTTAATGAGTGTGTTTCCACTCATCAGAGATCTTTTCCATAGGGTCATTTTTTTCCACATACATGTGCACACATGTACTTTAAAGGCAAGTACGACATAAATTATTGAGGAATTTAATTTAAAAACCACTGATGATTCATTCTGATGTGGATCTAATTTTTCCATTTAAACATTTGCTGTGTTCTGTGATTTGATGTTTTACAGGGACTAAAGTTTAGTCTCAGACTGTATCGAGACCTAAACATCAATCATTATTTCTCTTAGCTTTCTTTCAATTTGTTCTACTTGTTTCTATTACTGTGCTCTGACAATCACACATCCAGTCTACTGCATACTGGGGCCACAAATAAATACATTTATTAATAATGCCAACATGGACAGCTTTTTTCTGTTGATGAAGAGTCTGTGACATCTAGCGTAAATGGACATTGAGTTTAAATGTTTTTCCTATCAACACTCAGTTGTTATCTTAACTAGTAATACACTGATTGCCATGGCATTTGACTCAAAGATATCTATTTCATCATGATGAAGATGGTGTTATATGTCAATGTCATCATCATTGGATCCCAATTTCAACTCATCATTAAATTATTACTAATGACCAAGTACCTGCCAAACAGCTTGGGTTATCTTTCTCCTCTAAGTGCTAAATAAACACATGAAATATTTTTCTTTTGGCCAAATTCAGCTTACTACACCAATTGCATACTGACATCTTTTAGTGGCACACCTCCAGCGCTTGCTCATTGTAATAACCATGGCTGCTAAGACAACTGTATTGGTTTTTGTTGTATCAGCGTCAGAAAAATTATATAACTCATCATGTTACTTTCCAATCAGGGCAGTAGATGATACTATAGCCTTGTGTAATTAAGTAACAAAATACAAAGTTCAGAATGAGATCACTGGCGAAGAATGCCATAAAATATGAGGGGAAATCTATTTAGGCTAATACATGCAGTCTAGATGGGAACACCTACTGTAAGCCTATATCTGCTGAGTTATTGAGGCCAGTATGACTGTGGAAACAGCCATAAATCTGGACAGTAACTGAAATCAGGACAAGCATTTGTTACACAAGGTAGATGAACAGGAAACTGAAAGCACTGCCCGATGTAAGGCAAAAAGTGCTTTTAGGAGACACAGGGGTCAATGCTGGTTCACATACAGTGGGGCAAAAAAGTATTTAGTCAGCCACCGATTGTGCAAGTTCCCCCACTTAAAATGATGACAGAGGTCAGTAATTTGCACCAGAGGTACACT
>NW_024582957.1:112717-123860 GCF_018398535.1 Haplochromis burtoni | reverse complement strand
TGTACCTCTGGTGCAAATTACTGACCTCTGTCATCATTTTAGGTGGGGGAACTTGCACAATCGGTGGCTGACTAAATACTTTTTTGCCCCACTGTACTTGTGTTAAATATGTATCAGTTCTTTTCAAACTATACATTTCACTAGCTGAGCCCACGTCCTCATTCTAGGTTTGACAGCGTTTTAGTAGGTAAAGGCGAATGCTTTGACATGAATTGAGCTGTGGGATTGGGGAAGGCCTCGAAGGGGACTGGCGACGGCTCCCAGGCCTGGCAGATCCCCATGCACTAAATAGAAATGAGGCACGTAAACAAGAATGAACAGCTTGCAGAACTGGGGGAACCTATGTAGATGACAACCGGAAAGAACGTGTTTGGGGGCGTGATCATGCTCCTGAAATTCCGATACATAATCTCCAATGAAAGCCCTGGAATTCCAAATTGGTCTCTTTAAGCATTTTTAGACAGCAAATAATTTCATCAGCTTAAAACTATTCTAACAATATGCCAGAATTATTTGATAACATAGCTATTTGACTTACAAGTATAAAGATTCAAAGGTAAAAGGTTGAGTGCAAAAAGTGTTATTTCTAAAAACAAGTTCCACAAAAAATTACCAAAATGATTATTCTCTGTTTATGCTCCGTTAGCTGGCAGTTAAGTCTCAAGACTGCTCTTTTCTTGTAGTAGTAGTTCACACACATGATGGAGGTATTGTCTAGGTTGCCTTCTTGCTGTAGGGTAATCCCATGAGGAAAAAAGTATAGACCAGAGGGAGATGCATTGCTTGGTGTGGTAGTTCTGTAGTTCTCAACCAGTTATGCCTTTTTTGAACCTTGAAATTGTACATAAAAGAACCATCCTTTCAAATACCTTATAGTCCAGACAATCCCAGTCTAATGAACATAAGAGCTGCAATTTCTTAGTAATACCCAATTTTAGCCTCTTGGAAGTTTCTCATGACTAAGGCAGGATTCATTTATTTTTCTAGTCTTGCTAACCATACACAGCACTTACACTACAAGTCGCACTTTACCTTTTATTTTATTTATTTATTCATACCTTTATTCTGTGCATATAAGCACTTTTTCCATGCAGCCAGACATCTAGCTAATTTAAAATCATCAGTTATTCCAGCATCAATATCTTTAGGCTGTGGAGGAAGCTGAAAATCAACCCACAGGAATATCATAGCAACTCTTCCCAAAAAGGCTTTGTCACCAGGAAATTCAAACCCTGAACCTACACAGCTGAACCTGATACCTGCTAAGTTTAATCACTTTTAAGCTGTGCTTGAAGCTTTTAGCACGTTGGCCTTTTCACACATTGCCAGTTCTCCAGTTTTCCATGTGCTTTTGGCTGTAGGGAATTGGACTGTCAGATCCTTTGGCTTTTATTGCAGTTTCTTTGCAGATTGAACAGTGTTTTAAGTTTAAGTTGTTTTGGCATATTGAAGCTGCATCGTAGTTCATCCGATAGTAGTGGCTGTTGCACCTTGGGGTGCCATTAAGATAGGTTAAGCTAAGCATGTTACTGAGGTCTGAACAGAATATGTGGTTATTTACCAGGCTTGAACTGTAATTATTAGGGTGCCTCACCTTTTTGGCATTAATTTTCCCAACCACTTAACTAATTCAGGGTCACTGGAGGATACACCTTGAATAGGTTGCCAGTCTATTACAGGGCAAACACTGAGAGACAGGCAAGCATTCACAACTATGACTAATTTAAAATCATCAGTTACCTTAGTCTCTGGGTTAATATGTGACTGTGAGTGAGGCAGAATACGCAGAGAACCCACATAGGGAAAACATGCAAACTCCAAACAGAAGGACCCTGGTTAGCTGGTGGATTTGAACCAGGAGACTTCTTGCTGTGAGGTGAAACTATTATGACATCCAGTCCAACTAAACCCCATTGTTGCACTGCAATACAGCAAACAAAAGTAAGATATGTCCCCCAATTAAGCACTCAAAGGTCATCTTGTGTCTTGTGAAGTTCCTGGTTAGCTGCTTTGATGATTACAGGAATGCACAGTTTTCTGTCCTTTAGGGCGAAGCCTACCCCAGTGTACACTGGCCGAAAAAAGGGTAGGAAATCAAGTACAAGTAATTTATTTTAGTTGTAATGGAAATAAAGATAAACATAATGCCTTCTAAATTAGTGATGTGTCGGTCGTGAACGAAATGGCTCTTAGGGCCGGGTCTTTGACGTGAACGATGCAAGTCGGCTCCTTATCGCGAGCCGTGGGTTTTTTTTTCCTTTTCTCTCTCTCTTTTTTTCCACTTCACTCCGCACACAAGCCTTGTGCTTTGCGCTGGGAAGAGGGGGGAGGGGCGGTAGTTACACTCACAGTAGCACAGGAACAGAGCGGGAGGGAGAGAGAGAGCCAGGGACAACAACGTCACATTAGAAAGGTATAGTAATCATCCACATCCAATAAAGGATTCAGAAAGTTTATTCATGCAGGCCCATATGACAGAGAATATGCATCTTCTTTTTGTTTTCATATTATAATTTATATTTAATTGTGTTGTGGTTACAGTGTTTATTCATTTATTTATTAAAGAGTGAAAAATTAAAAGTATATTTACAGTGGCCCCTAGAGACAAAGCACGTACAAACTCCAAAACCGAAAATCCAAACGTAAACTCAAAATACGTAAAACTCCAAAACACGTAAAACTCAAAATACGTAAAAACTCCAAAACACGTACAAAACACAACAGAAGTGCTCCAGGATGCTAGGGCGCAGTGTTGAGCTTTTGTTACCTAGTGGCTACACAAGCCAGCAAGTACCAACGACCGGATTTGGTGTGTGGTAGTAACAGGTAAATGAACTTTTTAAAATTATTTGAATATATATGAGTGCTTGTGTATAAATACACAAACAATACACACATGCTTTCAATTGTGTAATTTAAGTGATCTAGTAGCTCTGTTTTGGAAGTTCAGTTCATGCTAGAAATGTGTTTTGGAGTTTGTACGTGTTTTGTCTCTAGGGGCCACCACATATATTTATATATATGTTTATATATATATGTCTGTTGTGGCCAGTGCGATCCTCTATGCTGTTGCATGCTGGGGGAGCAGGCTGAGGGTCGCAGATGCCAACAGACTCGATAAACTGATCCGTAAGGCCAGCAATGTTGTGGGGATGGAGCTGGACTCCCTCAAGGTGGTGTCGGAGAGGCGGATGCTGTCCAAGATAAAGACAATGTTGGATAACACCTCCCACCCACTCCATGACATGCTGGTCAGTCACAGGAGCTCGTTCAGTGAGAGACTGAGATTACCGAAAAGCACCACTGAACGACACAGGAAATCATTCCTGCCTGTGGCCATCTCCCTGTACAACGCATCCACTTAACACACTGTTTGCTGCTACAGCTACACATGTTTCTTTTCCAACTATTTATTTATGAGTGACTATGTATGTATGTATGTATATATATGTATATATTGTACTATTCTTAGTTAGTGTATTGTCTGTCTTGTCTTAATGTTGGTTTAAAATGGAGCACTGTAACAAAAAAATAATTTCCCCCAGGGATCAATAAAGTATTCTGATTCTGATGATTCTGATATAAACATATATAAATAAAACCACTTTTGTTTTTACGTTAGTAATTCCTTTTGTGCATAATTTTATAATATTGTTAATAATAAATTAATTAAAGCAACAAAACAACCTGAAGAGCCGGTTGAGAGCCGAAAGAGCCGGCTCTCTGAAAAGAGCCGGAAATCCCATCACTATTCTAAATGCATTCACACTCTGAAAGTAGATGAAACATCTCAGAAAGCTTTTTTTTCTAAGATGAAACTGCTGTGCAAACACACATACACCCTCTGTCTTTGTCATTATAATTTCCATCTATTTTCACTCTGTGCTGTCTAACTGGAAACCTGCCAAAGTACAGTCAGAGCAGGCGAATGAATTATATTCCTCTACAAAAAGAGTCATTTTCTCTTGTCTCTTTTCTGCTGTGTAGGAATTTGCCTTTTTTTTCTAAGTATTGGGTGCATCCATTTTTCTGTATGTAGACTCAGACCAACAACACACCAACAAAGTGGTGTTTCTGGGGACGGTAGTTCAGTTTAGTAATGTGGTCCTCATTTCTAGCACAGGATAGGGGAAGATTATGTGATATTTGTACAGTAATTGTCATTTTTAGCTCGGTGCAATCAAAGGCTTCTCTGTGATTTCTGAGAAAAACAGCTCCATTTGAGCTGGAGGAGAGCAGCTCTCTGTCACTCTGACTCTCTTGTGAGAGTTATTCCTGCTGTCCTCACTCTGTGCTGACACTGTGCAGACACACATCTGTGTTTTCTCCAACTTTACTGGATGGAGGGAACCCATTAAACACAGCTCTGCTAACAAACAGTCCTGTTTTAAGGATCAGAGGTGATACTGAAAAAAAAAAGACTTTTATCTCCTCAAGTGAATATTTTCAAAGCTTACTGTTCCTGGCTGGACCAATTTATGTCATTTATTTTATTTTAGTTGTAAACAATCTGTAGCCTAAACTTCTGGTTTTCAGCAAAAGCTGCTAGATTTGTATCAGTCTACAAAAGACAATGGAATCCTTCCACAATGACTTAACAATATCCAGTCACTGATAGCGGTTTGAGAGCTGAGTCTTAATCAGGAATCCCCGATTGTCCGGTCAGGTCTTTATTTTCGATGGAAAAGATATGGATAGAATCCACTGACACCAAGAGTACAGTAAGAAAAACACGGGAGAATTATGCCAACCTTTACTTCTATATACTGTGTATGTGAGCGTACAGTGCCCTTCATCATTTTTGCAAAAAAGACCATTTTTGTAGTTTTGCCACAAACACAGTTGATTGTAACGCAAACAAAGAATATTTAGCTGAAGCAAGTTTACAATGAAATTTGTGTTTAAGAATTACAGCCATTTTATACACATTGCCCCCTTTTTAGAGGTTCAAAATTCATAGAACAATTGGCAAAGAGTTTTATGTTTGCAAGTCAAAATAGAAACAGATATAATATCTGAAGTTGATTCAAAGTGTTGAATGTTTACTCATTACCATAAATTTTATGTAATTTTAAATTAGGCTGAAAAACCCAAATAAACCATAAATCAGAGAGACAACAAAATCTTTAGACGTGGCCAATCGGGTGCATTGTCTTAAAAATTAATGCACAGCAACTCAGCAACAGTCCAGCACACTCTTGCGTCAGCACTGCTGGACACTGGACCTCATGAATGGAACTACAGAGAGTTTACAACAAAGTGCAAACCACTGATTACGACTAGGAAGGATTAGACTTTGCCAGAAAACATCTAAATGAGCCTGCTTAGAAAAAAATCTTTGGAGAGATCAAACCAAGATTGTATCAGATCATATTAACTGGGAAGAGATAATTATGGAAAAGGGGAGAAACTGCTCATGATCCAAAACATACCAAAACATACCATAGTTGAGCATTATAGCATGGAGATTTATGGCTGCCTGTGGAGCTGACAGCTATAAATAGAACCATGTTTACTGATGATGTGACATCTGATAGAAGTAGCAGAATGAATTGTGATGTCTACAGGGCTGTACTCTGTGCTCAGATTCAGCCAAATACTGCAAACGTGATCAAACAGCACTTCACAATTCAAATAATGATCCAATGCATACTGCAAAAGCAACCACAGAGTTTCTCAAAGTGGGATATTCTTCAATGAGTTCTTCAAAGGACTGATCTCAACCCAAAAGAGTGTGTGTTTTCACTGTTAAGTCCAACACTAAATACAGAAAAGAATCACAAACTGGAAATACTGAAGTGGCTGCAATAAAGGTCTTCTAAACATGCAGACATCAGAGGGAATTGTTTTTCAGGATTAAAAACACTCTAGTTTGTCTCATTCATTTTGAAATGGCTGTAATTTCCTAATTTTAATTGTCTATGATTTTAAGTTAGCTCATTAGATTATACAGAGCCAAGAATAGAAAAAAACTGTCTGAAGCCTGAGCGGCTGAACTCACTATTTGGAATTTTGATTGCGTAGAGTTCTGATAAGTGCTCGACCAAGGAGGTTAAGTTTTTGTCAGTGTGCCGCTCTGTCTGTAGAGACCTCAAAGCATTTTCAATCACGTCTGATAAACCTTTGTATAGGTGTAGAGTGGGATCATCTTAACAGTCCATTCTAATTTGCCTTATATCCACCAAACCCTTTCTTGAAAATTGACAAAATGTCTAATAACTTGGAAACTATGGTTCTTATTGTGTATTGTTAACAAAATAAAATTCATTCAAGATTTCAAATATAAACATTTGACCTCTGACCTCTCCTTTTAGGTCACTAGATTGATCCGAAGGTCAAAGTAATATTAATGCAATATAGAACTATTTAAAACTATGTTTCTTACTGCCATTGATGACATTGACAACATATAGACATATATAGAATGGAGATTCTAAATATCACATTACTTTCGAGCTCTGATCTCTTCTTTAAGATCCAATAGGGTCAAACGTTCACAAATGTCTTTTAAAAAACTATGCTTCTACAGCCTTTGTTTGCATTGGCAACATTTAGAAAATGATACAGGTGATTACATTAAAGTTTGTATCCAGATGTCATGTTGCATTTGTGGTGGCTGTAGCTCAGGTATGAATGAGTGAATGTTAGTTAGTGAGCACTTAAAAGCATAGAAGAAAATGCTTGTGTGACTGGGTGAATGTGGCATGTTGTATAAAGCGCTTTGAGCACTATATAAGAATCAGTCTATGTGACTTCTGATCTCACTTTTACATTTAACAATATTTCTTTTAAGCTGATGTCAAAATGCATTATACAGAATACTGTATAGAAAGAAAAGCTTGGTTTGAAATATAACATTTACAAATCAATACCCATTATCCATTACCTATTGCTACATAATGTTTATATCCAAAATACATTACTATTCCCTTAAAAGTAAATACTTCCCAGAGAGTGAGCTGTGTTGGCAGAGGTTTGGACTCTCTGAGTGCTTCTTGTTTTTGCGGTTGTTTTTCTATCTGGTTTTAACTGAGCACTTCCAGGATCATTTAAAGAGAATTCCCACAGATTATTATTCTTGAATTTGCACAAGGGCCCCTTCATCACACTAATGATGGACATTCTTTTTTTTTTTTAAACATATTAATTTACAGTTCATCACAATGTGTTTCTTTTGTGAGACACAATGATACAGTGGTTAGCATTAGTTAGTAAGTGGATGCTGTTTTTTTGGTTGTTGGTTTCTTTATTTGTTTTAAATTGTATTTATTTATTTAAGCAGTTACGGTTTTTGCCCGTTGCTTGAACACATTTTGCAAAACTTCGCTCATTGTGCCAAAACTCTAAACACAAGTAAACATGGCACAACACTGGGAAATATACCATTCACATCTGTGCCAAATTGAAACTCTACTCTCAAAACCTAAACTCTGCTGTCAAAACCTAACAGTCCTTTGTCAAAATGTAACTCTGTTGACAAAATGACACATACTGCATCATATGCAAACACTTACAGATCAGGGGGAACACACTAGTCTACTTTATATAAAACACTGCAGTCTTTGATTTTCATTGTTTATTCAGACGGCATATTTTCAGGAGACACATTTTCAAACAACCAACAAAGCAAATAGGCCTACTCAATATTGTGCATTGCAGTACCATGAATTCAGATAAAGCAAAAAAACAAACAAACAAACCATAATACAGTAACAGAAAAAACACTATACTTGTCAATTGAAAATTGTACTTACAGTTTTTTCTGAATGCTTAAACCCTAACTGTGATTCCTGTAGCACAATCTCTAAAACTATTCAGACTTATAGCAAAACCACTCACTGAGTTTGCAAAACTAAAAGCACAAAAACTGCTTTGCACTCAGTTTGCAATTTTGTAACACACACTTTGCAAAACTGTAGGCACAATTCACTGCACAACACTCAATTACCAAATTTCCAACACACTCCTAGCAAAAGTATACACATGTATGGCTATCATTAACACTAATTTGCCAAATGTCTGGCACACTTTCACATGTGAAAACTGTTTTAGATAATTAGTCCACTTTGCAATCAGCCTAAGCACTATAATACAGGTAAGCTGTGTGTGCGGAGTACAATGGAGGGAGCAGAAAGAGTGAGAAGTAGAGGAGGCCGAGGAAGAGGACGTGGAGGTGAAGAAGTAGGATGAAGAGGACGACAAGGACAAGGAGGAGCAAGAGGAAGACGAGGAGGGGGGAGAGGACGAGGAGGGGGGAGAGGAAGGGTAGGAAGAGTAAGAAATAGAATTGCTGATGACATCAGAGCTACAATAGTGGACCATGTCATCAACCGTGGAATGACCCTGAGGGAAGCTGGCCAACGGGTCCAGCCTAACTCGAGCCGCTACACTGTAGCAAGTACCATAAGGACATCTTGAAATGAGAATCTGTTAGTACAGTCACTTCGCACAAAGATTTGTAGCACTGCCAAACAGCCACTTCACAAGCGCATGGCACGTTATCATGCAGGGAAGGAGCAGTACCTGCTAGATAAGAGCTTAACAAGCAGTTTCACTTCCTACCAGGAAGAGGAGAGCTGGGCACTCTTATCTTCGCTCCCTAACAAGAAGAGGGACCGCGTCCTTCAGAATCACACACACACATATACACCTGCATACGAACATACAAACGCACTAACATTCCTCCGTCTATGAACAGACGTATTCACTGTTGTATTATTTTTGTATATAAATAAAGACAAGTGCAAGAACAGAGTGCTGATCACAGGGCCCCACTCTCGTGTCAGCGCTCTGTGACTGCCCTTGCAAGTAAAATCTGCAGCGTGTGTGTGTGTCTTCACTCTTAGACTCTCAGCTGAAGAAGTGTCATTTAGAATAAATCTCTTGACAATACTGTAAACACAAAAAATCATGACAATTGTGCATACGTGGGCTCATGGATCCCGCCGTCTGTTGGGGTCTGGCCACAGGACCTCATCGACATCGCAAGCAATGTCTTCTCCCGCTAGGCACCGGGGAAAATATCCTCTTGCATGTCGAAACCATCCATGGATTGCTGTCACCTGAATGTCACCGCAGGCCTGTTCCATTGCCTGCAGAAGAGGCATGCGGGCATGTGGTCATATACACGCCATCTCCAAGCCGAAAAAAATTCCTCTATAGGGTTTAAAAATGGTGAATAAGGGGGCAAATATACCACTTCAAGCTGGTTGTGGTTGGAGAACCAGGCCTGGACCAGAGCAGCCCAATGGAAACTGACATTGTCCCATATCACCACAAACCTGGGCTGATCTGGTCTGTTCTGTACAACTATATTATGGAGAGCATCTAGAAATGTGAGTATATGTTGGCTATTGTATGGACCTAGTTTTGCATGATGATGCAGAAGCCCTCGAAGGCTTATGGCGGCACACAATGTGATATTTCCCCCGCGCTGCCCTGGGACGTGCACAACTGCCCTTTGGCCAGTTACATTACGACCCCATCGTCTTGTTTTGCACAGGTAGAATCCAGCTTCATCAATGAAAATGAATTCATGAGGATGTGCAGCTCCATCCATGGCCAAGATTCTCTGTAAAAAAAAAAAAAAGAGAGAACATATTACTGCACTACAGTGCTACACATACAGAACCCCATCACACAGGTACCTGTGTAGCTCTCAGAATGGCTCCATGTGGTACTGATATGGTACATATTCAGCTGCTGCTGGATTTCACCAGTATTGTGTATTGTACATGTAAAGGACAGTTACACTTACCCGCACATATTCAGCTCGAAGTCCTTTGACCCTGTCACTGTTCCTCTCAAATGGGACTCTGTAGAGCTGCTTCATGGTGATGCTGTGTTTTCCCAAGATGCGTGTGATGGTGGTGATGCTCACATGGTTTATGTTGTTGAACACTTGCCTGTCTGCAAGTACCGGTATTTGCTTTCGTAGCTGGTGGAGACGGATGGCATTGTCTGCCCTCACTAGGTCCACAATGGCAAGTTCCTGCTGTTGTGTGAACAGGCGTTGGCGTCCTCCCCCAGAAGGTCTTCGAGTCATTCTAGAGAAATACAACCACATATTGTCATCGGTTTGCTTATTTTTCTTACAGTACTTTACTGTATATACTGTATCATCCACTGTACAACACTGTACTTCAATATAAGTAATCATGGTATGTTTCACAGAAACTACCACTTTGGCTGCAAAAGGAGAATTAGCACCCTGCAGTACCCTGTACACTTGATATGGTAATGGCATATACTGTAGAACAGTGCTATACAAACCATCTGAGTAGAGTAGAAGGTAGAGAGGTGAAGACAGACCTGTGTTCTAGTCGGAATGTTCTTATTACAGATGCCACTGTGAAGCGGCTTAGATGTGGGTGGACTCTCTGCCCAGCTTCCCTCATAGTCAGGCCATGGTTGCTGACATGGTCCACCAAAGTTGCTCTAATATCATCAGAAATATGGGTCCGTGCATGGCCTCTTCAACCTCTTCAACCTCCTCCTCCTCCTCCTCCTCTTGCCTCCCTCTATCCATGCTTGCAAAGTTCCTCAATTGGCTAAACTGAGGGCTTTTTGTAGTTGGCTAATTGGTGTTCAGTTTTGCAAGTAAGTGCCTTCAGGTGTGTATTTGAGTGGTTGCAATTACCCAATGTGTTTTGTAGTTTGGATACATGTGTTTTCCAAATGGCACCCTGAAATTTCATTTTGTGAACGAAGTGTCTTATGTATGAAATAGAGTGTAGTATGCAGGACCATGTGTGTTGCATAAAGGAGTAAGTGTGTTGCATAATTGCAACTAGGGTGCAAAGCAGCGCTTTTGTTTAAGGTATGGGTACATGTGTTTGAGGTATGGTAACAAAAGCTTCAAGTTGTGTTACTTTAGTCTAAGCATGGGTTTATAGTGTTCAAGCAACGGGCAAAAACTGTAATACAATACAGTTCAAGTCAAATCATTTTTGTGAGGAGGAAAAACTCCCTTTGAACAGGAAGAAATCTCTGGCAGAAATGGACTCAGGGAGGGGCAGCCATCTGAAGTGACCATAATTACTTAGTATTTTTACTTAGTTACTTCCCACCTCTGCACATGAGCCACTAGTCTGTCAAGTTGTGTGAAACCTCAAGCTGAACATTGACAATTGTGTGTCGACGA